>NC_142461.1:96740909-96892424 GCF_049115385.1 Moschus berezovskii | reverse complement strand
CTTAAACAGCATTTTCGATGTCATGTAAAGACTGCCAAATTGTTTAGCAGTCATTTTCAAATTTTAGAGGTCCATCATCATAAATGCAAAATTCAAGATTAAATTGGTTTATACAATAGGAGAAGACAGTAGGAGTCTCCCTGCTTTGATAGCTTGCAGAGGATAGGAGTCAAGTTTGATATACTAAACAGAAGTTCTGCGCCATAACACTTAGAGCTTTGCTTATTTCAATGATTGACTTCTCTATGGTATTGCTCATCTTATCTTCTTATGCACTACCTGTTCTGAAGTTGAGAGAAACCAGAATTAGAATCTTGGGCTGAAGGTTGGCCTTGCCATGTGCTATCATTTAGCAACAGTAATTTGACTTCTAAAATGGGGAGAATAAAACCAAAATAGCCTGTTTGTAATGAGGATTAAGTGAGATTGCATGTGTGAAACTAACTTGTAACCATAATTATTACTATATTGTAAACTATATAGATGCTAGGCAAATAATAATAGGAAGAGAAGAAACAATATATGATACAATGTGGAAAAGATATCTGGCAATGAGAAAAGAACTCAGTGTACTTATTAATCGCAATTACTGGATTCCACACAAAACTAACTATAAAAACCAATTTACAACTGGACTTTATAATTTTATATTATTTTAATTTCAAAAGTAGAAACAAAACCCCACAAAGTATTAAGGCTCAAAAACATGTCACTTTCGGACTTTCCTGGTGGTCCAGTGGTTAAGAATGTCCTTGCAAGGACATAGGTTCAATTCCTGGCCTGGGAAGATTCCACATGTCCCAGGGCAGTTAAGCCTGTGCACCACAACTATTGCCCACACACAGCAGTGAAGACCCAGGACACCGCCCCTCCCTGCCCCCTGTAGAATGTCACTTTGGAGATAAAGATTACCAAAATGAGAAAAAATAGAGGCTATTTATTTACAGCTTACTATAGCAAGGGAGTCAGCCATTATCACTTACATTTGCCAGAGACCTAAAGGCAGGCAACAAAGTGGGAAAGATTTACAGTGAAAAAAATTAAAGAATATGAAGAACACTTCAGACATGCATTGATTGAAAGTTGTTGGCATAAGAAGGTGGACTAATTACAAGTCAGGTATTTTATGTGCTTGATCACGGGAATATATTTGGCTTGATCTGAGTTGGAAGCAAAGGCTAAAATTAGAGCAGCTGGAAGACACTGACCAATTCTTGACCACTCTAAGCTGAGGTCTACAGAGGTTATGCTTTGGCTTCGCAGGCCTGTGGCTATTGAAGTTCAGAGTTCTATTGTCATTTATAGGCTTATCATTCATACGTTGAATTAAATCATTCGGTTCTCTTAATTCTAAGAGTAACAGCTTGCAGGCAATAAAAATTCATTTGCTCATAGCCACTTCTTTTATTAGACTTGTATAGATCAAATTCATAAAAAGATGTTTTTAGGGAGTAACGTTAGTATCATGGTAGAATAAGACGTTCCCTTTGTCTCTCCCCTTCAATCTGCAACCAGTGTAACATCCATGGCCCAACAAAGGTGTCTCTACTCAGTACAACAGGCCATTGCAGTATTCCACACATCTGTACTTGGAAAAAAGTAGGTGGATATAAAGGGAAGGTAGAACCAGGGGACAGAGGAACTAGTGATGCTTCAGTCCCAGACCCTTAGCTGCGGTGGCTCAGCCTACTGCCCCAAAGAACACCATAGCATCAGGGGAGGCAGCACACACAGTTTCAGCCCCTGGGCCACAGTGATGCCGGTGACCCCAGGGAACCAAGCAGCAGTGGGAGTGAGGCCAGTGACCTTGTCCCTCTAGTCTTGGAGGTACTCTTACCCCCCACCTTTGTCCACAGCAGTGGCTCCTACAAACCCAGCAATCCCAGACATAACAGAGGCTCCCTTGACCCTGACTCCTCCATCACCATCACCCTCTTGCCATGGCAGCAGAGCCTGGAACAGGAGACCCCAGATATGGCAGAAGGGCCTCCGATCCTAGTGCCCCAGGCAGTGATGCCAGTGACACAAGTAGCACCAATGACCCCCACAAGCAGGGACAACAAGGGCACCAGGCAACACCTCTGAGAGATGATGGAGGGTGGAAAGTGCCAACTCAAATATAACCAGAGACAGCGCAGGTTGGAGAAAGCAACAACTTGTGCTATATCGCCACCTACTGGAAGCCAAAGGAAGCGCCTTTATTTCTAAACTATTGAATCAAGAGGGAAAGTGGGGCATTTACCTAAGAAGGTGTTTGTTACTTCAAATGAATTGGCGGAGGAGTAACTCATCAAGCACTATGAAGAATCGCTATAGCACAGTATCACAGAAATAAAATGACAATTCTCTAGAAACTAAAGTCAGTCTAACAGAGAGAATTCAAAATCATTATCGTGAAGAAACTCATTGAGCTACAAGGAAACAAAAAGGCAGTTCAAGGAGCTTTGAAATAAAATTTATGAACAGGAGGAATACTTGACCAGAGATTTAAACTGTAAAAAAGAACCAAACAGAAATTCAACAAATGGAATAAATGATGCATTGGAAGGGAGTGTGTGTGCTCAGTCATGTCAGACTCTTTCCAGGCTCCTCTGTCCATGGAATTTTCCAGTCAAGAACACTGGAGTGGGTTGTCATTTCCTCCTCCAGGGGATGTTCCCCACTCAGGAATTGAACTCATGTCTCTTGCCCTTCCTGCATTGGCAGGTGGATTCTTTACCACTGTGCCACCTGGGAAGCCCAAAGAATGCATTAAAAAGCCTTTAAAAGAGAGCTGACCATATGGAAGAGAGAATTAGCAAGCTTGAGGATAAAAATCTAGAAATGATATAGGTAGGAGAAGAGAGAAAATTAAGACCTAAAGAAAAATGTAAAAAATCTTATAAGAACTATTAAAATTCTTTAGGTAGGGAAATTTTAGGAAAATGGATATCCCAGAAGGAGAAGGGGACAGGGAGAAGAAAGCAAAGAATTTATCTAAAGCTACACGAACATCTGCTTCACAGGTGAATTCTATCAAACATTCAAAAAAGATTTAAAATTTACCCTTTTCAACCTCTCTCAAAAAATTAAAGGGAATGCGTCTTAACTCATTTTATGAGGCCACCATTACCCTGATACCCAAACCAGGCAATTATTAGGATCCTGATTTGATGCGGAAGCATTCATTTTTTCTTGACATCAAAAAAGCAACATTTCTATGAGCATAGACTAATGAATCTGGAACTTCCACACTAGTCTACCCTATACAATGCAGTCAGTAGTCTTGGCTCCTTGAGCAATTATGCTGGATTGTGTGATTACTCAGTGAGTCCTAAGAGTTCGCTGAAATTCATATTTTTACATGTCTTGAAATTTATAACTTTTCTCTATATTTTGATTCACCCTCCAAGAAGTATATATTCTAATAAATCAGCTAAACTTCATGTGGATGCTACAATTAACTAACATACTAACATTTCTCTTTCAGTTATTTATTCAATGCAAAGATTAAAAAAATGGAAAACTAGTAATTTTAATATCAATTTATATGTCATTTTAACAGCATAATTTTAATTGAGAATGTAGAATTATAGATAAAAACAGAAATTTGATGCATAAGATAAAATTCTGATGGAAGAGATAGGTAGAAAATACAGTACATAAAATTTTGAGTCTTAAGTTTTCAATTGCCATTATATTGACCTGAGGCTTCTAATAATGAACATGACCTCAAAGATCTATGAGAGTGATAGTTTTCATCAAAACCTTTATGCACCAGAGTCCATTTTACTATTATTCATCAAATGCATGTTGCATCAAAGATTTTGTTTTTCTTGATTTTTTATTACTTCTGATCAATGCAGTTAACTTTAAGAAAAAATAAACAGCTTGCAAAATTATTATTAAGTATTTAATGAAATGGAGAGAACTTTTAAGAACTAGTTCTTTTGGGGGAATATATGGCCATTTAGTGAGAAAGAATGTTCCAACATTTTGAACTCTGTCATATTGGTAATTTTTATTATGCAAGAAAATAAAGAACATAAAAACAGAAATATCTAGTTAAGGTAAATAAACTTTTTTATCAAAATTACAATAAATTATAATTGTTAAGTCAACTTATTTCACAGATTTATCTGGAAATGTTTTGCTAAAATTCTGAATGCTAAAAGTGAGAAATGAGTCGTTGCTTTTCCTACACGTGACAAAACACATGAAAGCAAGTTTGAATATTTGGTGAAAAGTGTTGTTGGTCAGTCTCATGAATTGATTAGTGACTTGATTCATTTGCACATGATGAAAATCACAGTGACTGTGATAAAGTATAATGTTATCAGTCATCTTTTTGCCCAGAAAGAAGAGGGGAAGAGGGCCTTGAAACAGTGAAACAGACTAACAAGTAGATTTGAGATTCTTTCAGTTCAACATAAGAACCAAGTGAGTTCACATCTAACCAATATAAGACTCATCAACATTTCCATAAAGTAGATCAAAAGGATTGCATGTTCTCCAACTTTTCTCTTCATGAACTGTCATAAAGAAGCAATGAAATGTTACTATTTGCACCTACATATATATGTGGATTTAATTCTTTGAAATACAATACCATAAGCTCAGTTCAGTTCAGTCAGTCACTCAGTTGTGTCTGACTCTTTGCAACCCCATGGACTGCAGCAAGCCAGGCCTCCCTGTCCATCACCAACTCCCAGAGTTTACCCAAACTCATGCCATCCAACCCAGCTCATCCTCTGTCATTCCTTTCTCCTCCCACCTTCAATCTTTCCCAGCATCAGGGTCTTTTCAAATGAGTCAGCTCTTCACATCAGGTGGCCATAGTATTGGAGTTTCAGCTTCAATATCAGTCCTTCCAATGAACACTCAGGACTGATTTCCTTTAGGATGGACTGGTTGGATCTCCTTGCAGTACCACAAAGGAGATAAGAAAATAGCACAATTTATACAAAATATTCTGGAAGAGCCACTTCAGTCTTGATTCACATTGTTCTATTCCTCTCTGTTTTAGAATGGAACTTCAAGAACACTGTGCTTAGAAATGATTGCAGTAGTGAATAGAGTTTTATGAATGATTGTGGAATTATTTTTTAGTAAAAACAAAGCAAACGAACTGGTAAAACAATGTTAGTCTTGAAATATACTTCATTGCCGTTTATAACAATTGTTGCAGGGTGAGGAGACAGGACAGTTTTTGTTTAACTCTACTATTAATAACTTGAAAGGGAAAGTGGAATTCACTCGGTCGTGTCTGACTCTGCAACTACATGGACTGTAGCCTGCCAGGCTCCTCTGTCCATGGAACTGTCCAGACAAGAACACTGGAGTGGGTAGATGTTCTGTTTTAAAGTGCATCTTCCCAACCCAGGAATTGAACCCAGGTCTCACACATTGCAGGCAGATTCTTTACTATCTGAGCCACCAAGGAAGCCCAAATTTATAACTTGCCCAATTAATAACTTGCTGCTGCTGCTGCTGCTAAGTCACTTCAGTCGTGTCCGACTCTGTGTGACCCCATACAGAGTAGTAAATAAGGCATAAAGATCTAATGTACAGTATAGTGAATATAAACAATAATATTGTATTATAATCATTAAACTTGCTAAGAGACTGGAACTAATCATTCCAAGCACTAAAGAGAAAAGATAGTTATGAAAGAAGATAAAGGTGCTAATAATTGCTAAAATGGCAATCGTATTACAATATATTAATGTACCAAATTAGTTTGTTGTATACCTTAAATTTGTACAGGTATGTCAAAGTGAAGTGAAAGTTGCTCAGTTGTGTCCAGCTATTTATGGCCCCATGGACTGTAGCCCACCAGGCTACACTGACTCGATGGACATGAGTTTGAACAAGCTCCAGGAGTTGGCGATGAACAGGGAAACCTGGCATGCTGCAGTTCATGGGGTCACAAAGAGTTGGACATGACTGAGCAACTGAACTGAACTGAACTGAACTGAAGGAAAGATTTAGGGAGATCCCTTAGGAGACAATTGCAATTGTCCAAGCAAAATTTGATCATAATTGAATTATTATTGAAAACAGATATAAATCATTTGTAATAAATTGAGGAAAGAAATTCAAATGGTGTTGAAAGAGATGGAGATCTCAAAGAATACTATGTGCCCAAATTGTGAAATAATATGAATGATGGAGACAATTACTATAATACAGAATGAGGGAAGAAGATAAAATGTCAAACTGGGCAATGATCATGAGTTTCCTCTGAATATATACTTAGAATCAGAAAAGGAAATTGCAAGAACAGATTGAGAAATAATTTCATTACATCTTTCATTTTTGCAGGTGAGCAAACCAAAAGCGAAAGGGGTTAGGAGTATAAAAATTTTTAAGCATTATACAAAAGATACATGTTTAAATATATTTGCAAAAATTTTGCACTATCTTGCTAAATTGTTTACTCATCAATGACTATGTACATGTAATGTCATTCTGAAATATTTGAAAATTTACATTCAAAGAAGCACCATGTGATTTTGTATAATTTTCCAGAAAAAAAATGTATTGAGAAGCAAAGAATTATCATATCCCAGAATTGGATGATTAATTATTGAAAAATGAATGAAGGGGAAATAATTTGACACATAAAATTCATTTTTCTAGTGGCTACATATTGCTAGCCCATCTGGCAATCCTGCTGATAAGATGTCCAGCACATCAAGAATATTAAAATGAAAGATATTTCTGAACGTGTACTAAATCTTTACATAAAGGTTAATTTCCTATGCTAACTTGACTGGGCCAAGGGATGCCCAGGTGGCTGGTTAAACATTAATCCTGTGTGTGTCTATGTTTCCAAAAGAGACTAGCATTGGGAATGGTGGACTACGTAAAGCAGATGGCCTTCTCCCATGTGGATGGGCATCAGCCAATTCATTTAGTTCCTGAATAGAACAAAAAGACAGAGGAAAGTTAGATTCACTCTCAGACTTGTAAGCTGGGACACCAGTCATCTCTGGCCCTTGATATTTCTGATCCTCAGACCTTCAGCTCAGGATTAGAATCTATCAATACACCATCTACTCTCCACCTCCCAAACCTTCAAGCTATTTGCAAATAGCAGATCATAAGACTTCTCAACTCCCATAATCATGTGGGTCAATACCTTATAATAAATCTCTTACATATATAAACCACCAGTCTGGGACATGGATTTTCTCCTGTCTATCACACTCCTAGTTCTCAGGACTTTAGTCCCAAGACTGGAATCCACACCATTAATATTGTATAATATTAATATATATTATATCAGATTATGTATCCTATTAATATGTTAATATATAAAAATATATGTGTATGTATTATTTCTTGGTTATGTAATATATAAGCTGCCTTGGTTTAGTATAGAAGTCAAAGGTTTAGGGAGATTGGAATGTCAGAGTGTATTTGTCTTAAGGCTTTCTCACACACACTGGGCTGTGCTCAGTTGTGTCCAACTCTTTGTGGCCCCATGGACCACCAGTCTCCTCTGTCCCTGGGATTTTCCAGGCAAGAATACTAGAGTGAGTTGCCATTTCCTTCTCCAGGGGATCTTCCTGACCCAGGAATTGAGCCCACATCTCCTTTGACTCCTGCATTTCAGGCAGATTCTTTATTGCTGAGCCACTGAGGAAGCCCACAGGGAGAGTCCAGAAGACATATTTTTTAACAGTACTGTAAGGAATAAATTCATGAGGGAGCCTTGGCATCTTTGAATAGCTCTGTGCTTGTTCTCTGTAAGCCAGACTAAAAAGAGTGGGAACCGCAGACATTCAATTGGGAAACCTAAATGCAAAACAAGTAATTGCTTCCTTGGGTCACAGAGGCCAATTGGTGGCATTCAACTGCCAAAGGCAGAGTAGGCATGGTTTCTCTAAGGAGCAGCAGAGTCACAGCTGGAATCAGAACAGTTTGACTCACACAGAAATATTGCAATGGCTTGATGATCATGGTATTTCTATGAGTAAAATAGATATGAAGACTACTAAATTCTTACTTAATCTGTAGAAGCAGAAACATTCTACATTGAGTGAACAAAAATCTAAACTGAATCTTAAAAACAGACCTAGTTTCTCAATTAAATCTCAAATTTGAGCCAGTCTATAGACCAAGAACCCCTTGAACAAAGGGGAGGTCAAATCTCCTTGAAGAAGGACCCAGGAATCTTAGCAATACTTTATATTGTTATTCTTTCCTCCAACCTTTCCGATTGTCCTATAGCCATTTACTCAGGTAATTGTTCACTGGGAAAATGGAAATCATTATACCTTTGGGGAATTACTGGACACTGGTTTTGAACTGACACTAATTCTGCTGCTGCTTCTAAGTCGCTTCAGTCATGTCCGACTCTGTGCGACCCCATAGATGGCAGCCCACCAGGCTCCCCCGTCCCTGGGATTCTCCAGGCAAGAACACTGGATTGGGTTGCCATTTCCTTCTCCAATGCATGAAAGTGAAAAGGGAAAGTGAAGTCGCTCAGTCGTGTCCGACTTATCGCGACACCATGGACTACAGCCTACCAGGCTCCTCCGCCCATGGGATTTTCCAGGCAAGAGTACTGGAGTGGGTTGCCATTGCCTTCTCCAGACACTAACTCTAGGAGACCTAAAACATCACCTTGGACTACTAGTCAGAGTAGGGGCTTATGGTGGTCATGCGATCAATGGAGTTTTAGCCCAGGTCCCACTGACAGTGGGCTCAGTGAATCCCTGAATACAACCTATGGTTATTTCCTCAGATTTAGAACACATAATTGGCATTGGTATACTCAGGAGCAAGCAGAATCTCCACATTGGTCCCCAGATCAATCATTCAATCCTTTGAGGGCCTGAATAGAATAAAAAAGGCAGAGGAAATTTGAATTGGTTCTCTGCTTAACCACTGGGCTGGGTCATAGATTTTCTCAGCCCCCTGCACTCCTTGTTCTCAGGCCTTTAGTCCCAAGACTGGAATCCACACCATTAGCTCCTTACTCTCAAGCTTTCAAATTACACAACTTGCTTTCCTGGGTCTTCAACTTGCAGACAGCAAACTGTGGGACTTCTCAGTGTCCATAATCGTGTAAACCAATGCTTCATAATAAATCCCTCAGTTCTCTTTTTCTGGAGAATTTCCTTCTCTGTTTTGAAGTCATATTTTACATCAAACTCAAGTAATTCAAGTAGATACCTTCCCAGGTGGCGCTAGTGGTAAAGAAGCCACCTGCCAATGCAGGAGACCCAAGAAGCTGGGGTTCTAACTCTGAGTCAGGAAGATCCCCTGAAGAATATTGCAACCCACTGCAATATTCTTGCCTGGAGAATACTCTGGACAGAGGAGCCTGGTGGGCTACAGTCCATAGAGTTGCAAACAGTCGAACACGACTGAGTGACTAACACTTTAGATAGCGTATGGGGGAATCAGTGGTAGAATTCTCTCCTGCCCCGTGGGAGGCCTGGGTTTGTTTCCAGGCCTAAGCAGCCACAGAGTCCCCTTTTAGGCTTCCCTGGTGGCTCAGATGGTAAAGTGTCTGCCTGCAGTGCAGGAGACCTGGGTTCGATCCCTGAAGAGTCAAGAAGATCCCCTGGAGAAGGAAATAGTAAATCACTCCAGTTCTCTTGCCTGGAAAATTCCATGGACAGAGGAGCTTGGTAGACTACAGTCCATGGGGTCACAAAGAGTTGGACACCACTGAGCGACTTCATTCACTCACTCACTCAAGTAATTCAGTAAATACAGTTTCTAAATTAACTATACATATATTAAAATTAAAATATTACAAGTTTAATTCTTTGAAGATTAAAAATTATTTTATATCAAAAATGTTAAAGAGGGTAATAGCCTTACTCCTTAGAATCTGCAAAATATTCGTTGAAAATCCGAACTGCTTTACCATATTTCAAGTAGCGGCAGGCATCTATATACAAATGCTAGTGAATAAAAAATTGATATGAAAACAAATGATTTAATATATTCAATTAATCATCCCAAAACATGGAACAAGTATTAAGACAAATTAAATTAATTTCTGCATATTTGATAATGACCCATATGTATGCTGATACTGAAACTCCAGTACTTTGGCCACCTGATGCGAAGGGTTGACTCATTGGAAAAGACCCTGATATTGGGGAAAATTGAGGATAGGAGAAAGGGGTGACAGAGGATAAGATGGTTGGATAACATCATCAACTCAATGGACATGAGTTTGAGCGAACTCTGGGAGATAGTGAAGGACAGGGAAGCCTGGCATGCTGCAGTCCATGGAGTTGCAAAGACTCAGACACAACTGCACGGCTAAACAACAACAACGTATGCAGAGTATACTGCATTGTACATTGTTAAATTTTTTATGACGGTCCTGAGAAGGAACATGTTAATGTGAATTTTAGTATGAATGAATAAAAAGGGATAACTACATAGGAAGAAAATTCTAGGGAGGAGATAAATGATGGGTATTGAATTTCAAAGACTGCCCAGCATGTCCACTGCAATTAGGCACATGAGAACTGAGGTATAAAGAGAGGAAAAGACACAATAGAAAGCTAGACTTTGTTCCCAGTCTACCTTATCTCTTCACATCCACCTGAGAGCCACATTTAGAAATCACAACTTTTCCATAATGTGCTAAGTTCATGACTCTCTTGGACATGACAGATTCATTTAACAGAGAAGCCAATGTTTCACAAAGGGGAATTCAGAGGAGGAAAAGGAAATTATGAGTTAATATTTATTGAAAACCAAAGAGGCTAAAGAGAGGAAAACTTATCATAGCACACATCGAGGAATATACTTGAGAACAATTGTACCAGATGCCAATTTTCAGTGTGCTCTACGGTAAAAAGGGGGAAATGGAAATGTTTTTCCAAACCCCAAAGTAAAAATGAGTACAAAGAGTAATAACACTAATAGTATTTGTAAATGAGGAACTCAATTACAGAATATTTTTACAGCCTGAGTCCTGGTGCTTCTTAATTTTGAGATATAAATTTGGTTAAACTTCTTCTATTGTAAAAATTACTCCCTCTGCTATAATCTTCTTTAATATATAGTAATAGAACAGCTCCAAAGCTTCCTCACAGAAGGTTGCCACAGCAACATCTCTTCAATATACATGAATGGTAGTGAGGGGTCGGGGAGCATGAGGGAGAAATACAGGTGAAACTTGTGGACTATGAAATGTGATAGTATTGATTTTCAAAGGGCAAATCAGAAACTCCAGAGAAACGGAGAAAAGGGAAAGCATCAGAGTGTGGAATGTGCAGATTATTGGTCATCTCTGGTCTCATAGAACTCAGAATATGCCTCCAAAAAGTCTAAAACAGAGAGACAGATGTTGCTCCTGAACGACTGGCAAGGAGAATGAACACAAAGCTCATCCTTAAGGCATGGGCACAGGAACAAACAGAGCTCAAATGAGACTGCCACTCCAAAACGGATGCTCAGCACCTCTATTTCCAGCTGCCTTTGATCCCACGTGTTCACATATCTTCCGAGTGTTCACATGTCTTTGCCTGTATTTTTGTACACTAAAGAAAAACTGACTTGAACATAGTTCAGTAATGAGTTTAGCTATCTCATTTTTGTCTTTAACATTCTGGTCATAGTGAATGAAAAACGTTCCCGGCAGAGTCAAGCCAGTTGAGTACACGAAACGACAGTGTTTGAGTTAAATGTCACCTCCCCGCCTCTTTTGGTGACCTCGCCCTCCTTCCCTCCCTTCATCCCTGTTTCAGGTGCTTAATGCCAGTGGACATGCTGGACAGCCTCCAAAATTCGATACCCATCATTTACCTCTTCCCTAGAGTTTCCTTCTGACGTAATTCCCCCTTTTCCTTTATTAACACTAAAATTCACATTAACGTGTTCCTTTTCCTCAGAGCCATGGTAAAGAATTTTAATCAATTTAATAAAGGGCTAACGTTCACTAAAATGCTATTGGCCTACTTACGTTAAACCCTTCATAGGCATTAACTCATCCAATACTCCCAACCATACTATGAAGTAGATACTATTATTTTTGTTTTTAAGGTGAGGAATTTGAAAGTTAAAAGTGTTCCATCCCTTGAATAAAGCTGTACAAGTCATATGTGAAAGAGCCAGAAATTACACCTGATTCAGTTGGAGTGTGATCTCAAGGTTCATTCTTTGAGTCATCTCATCCACTACTCCTAGCAAACTAAATCTGGTAAAGACATCTATGACCTATAAGGCTCTAGAGTATCTTTCTATTCTCTGAAAATTGTTTTCTTTTTCAGGGGAATCTTTAATGCATAAGTAAAAGAAACAGATTTAAGATTAAGAAATGTCTGGTGCAATCTCTCAGACTTTACCAAAGTGACTCTCCTTTCCATCTTCACTAGCAGTTTTGTTTGAGCTCTGCCCTGTTTCAGAGATAACCTCATACAGGTTATCTGTATGGGAGAGTAAATGGGAGAATCTGTCTTACCTCACAGAGTCCAATACTCATGTATGTAGGTGGCTGAGGATTTTCTGGGTGACATACTGCTCCCTCTGCTGGACTGTGGGAGAAAGAAAAACATCTTCAAATCTTCATTTGACACTGTGTCTATCTATCTATATTTATTTTTTGGGGGGGAGATAGAATTTTTTTCATTGACATGGTACATAATTTTATTTATATTTATGTTGAAACTAGGAGAACCAAATAATAATCCCCAAAAATTCAGGGGCATGATGGTCCAACAGAGCTGAGAAATAATGAGGGAGTCCAATGAAGCTTGTCTCTAGCACAGCTGTATCTGCTATGACTAGGTTTTATTTTTCATTTAAGAGACACAGAAAAGATGTATTTTCACACCAATAGGTGAACCTTTCAGTTGTCATCATGATCTCTTCTAAAGACAGAGCTGGCATCATTATCTTAAATTTCTGCTATTTGCAAACCATTCATAGTATGTAGACTGCACATATTTTTATCCTTCTGGAAACATTTTACAATCTAGAAAATATCAACATGGAAGAATATTCACTGACAAGGTGAAGTAATTTTAGCAAAGACAATCTAAGTTTATGACATCTAGACACAATTCTGAATTCAATGTCATGCAAAAATATATACAGTAGTTATTTCAAACCTTAAAAGACAAGCTAAGTTCATATAAATCTAATAATATGGCAAGATTCCTGGTTCATCAACCTTATTTATTCATCCATTCATTCAACAGTCACTTATAAAATTCTGACTGTGTGATAGACTCAGATTCAGATGCAAGGAAATTTATTTTTTTATTTTCCCTCCAAAAAAAGTATATTCTGAGACAAAGATTTAGTTTTAAATTATTTCTCTGGGAAGCAATCTCAGGAAGCACTTGGGTCCAGCAGAGATGAAGTGAGACAGACACAATAGCAGCAGATAAAGGGCATATAATTAAGTCAGTTACAACTCTGGATCACTAGAGTTTAATCTTGCTGATAAACTTCGGAAGACAGTACAGAGTATGTGCCTAATAGTTTTCCCATCTCGGGGGCAAGAGGGCTGGACTCTTTATATACTAGCTTTCTTAAATCGTCAGTTGAGGACTGAAACCTGGTCAGGGAAGTGAAGTCGCTCAGTTATGTCCAACTCTTTGTGACACCATGGATGACAGATCGCCAGGCTCCTCTGTCCATGGAATTCTCCAGGCCAGAATACTGACGTGCATATCCATTCCCTTCTCCAGGGGATCTTCATGACTCAGGAATCAAACTGGGCTCTCCCACATTTCAGGCAGACTTCTTTACCCATCTGAGCCACCCTGGAAACCCTGACCTTGTTTCAGCCCTTCTTATCAGTTGAGGGCTGAAAACAGGTCTGGGAAAGGGTTGATTAGTTCTCTAGGACCTCCACATGAGGTGCATGTGAGCAGAGCAGCACTGCCACTAGAGAAAGCCCAGGCAAAGAGATGTAGGGGTTAGAGCATTAAAGTAGTAAGGCCCAGAGAACATAGGCAGGCCACCTACACACTTGCTACAGTGGTATGAAGTGGAGTGCAGAGCTCACAGTGAGACGTGGAGGTCAGGCACACGTGGGGTTGATCTGGGTAAACGTTTGGACTGATCTAATCTTGTCATCCTGCTTATTTATGCAGAGTACATCATGAGAAACGCTGGGCTAGAAGAAGCACAGGCTGGAGTCAAGATTGCCAGGAGAAATACATATGCAGATGACACCACCCTTATGGCATAAAGTGAAGAGGAACTTAAAACTCTTTTGATGAAAGTGAAAGAGAAGAATGAAAAAGTTGACTTAAAGCTCAACATTCAGAAAACTAAGATCAAAGTATCTGGTCCCATCGATTCATGGGAAATAGATGGGGAAGCAGTGGAAACAGTGCCAGACTTTATTTTTGGGGCCTCCAATAATACTGCAGATTGTGATTGCAGCCATGAAATTAAGACACTTACTCCTTGGAAGGAAAGTTTTGACCAACCTAGATAGCATATTAAAAAGCAGAGATATTACTTTGCCAACAAAGTCCTTCTAGTCAAGGCTATGGTTTTTCCCGTGGTCATGTATGGATGTGAGAGTTGAACTGTGAAGAAAGCTGAGAGTCAAAGAATTGATGCTTTTGAACTGTGGTGTTGGAGAAGACTCTTGAGAGTCCCTTGGACTGCAAGAAGATCCAACTAGTTCATCCTAAAGGAGACCAGTCCTGAGTGTTCATTGGAAGGACTGATGCTGAGGCTGAAACTCCAATACTTTGGCCACCTCATGTGAAGAGCTGACTCATTGGAAAAGACCCTGATGCTGGAAGGGATTGGGGGCAGGAGGAGAAGGGGACGACAGAGGATGAGATGGCTGGATAGCATCACCGACTCGATACACATGAGTTTGGGTGAACTCTGGGAGTTGGTATTGACTGGGAGGCCTGGCGTGCTGTGATTTATGGGGTTGCAAAGAATCGGACATGACTGAGTGACTGAACTGAACTGCAGAAAAAAGCAGTACCTTGTACCATTTGTTATTAGAGGCAAGGAGATAAAGTTGAGAAATAGATAAATTTGTCTTTAGAAGTGGAAGCTGTTAATGAACTAAAATATACAGGCCTCATCTGATGAAGAAAGACATAGACAATCCCTGAGAGTTGAAGAAGAGAGAGTTCAGTAAGAGACGGTCAGGGAATTGGAAAAGGAAACAGGCAAGGACATTATTTTTTAATCATGCGAAAGATAGAAGAGAATAGAAAAATAATTTATAAATATTTTCATCATCAAACGTAAGTTTTGGTCTCTCAGACCACATATGTGGAAGTAGGGAGATGTTTAGTGAAGAAAAAATCACGAATGTACTTTGTTCTTTTCCTAATATCCTATCAGTTTTGTTGCATGCTCAGCTCATCTGCAAAGAAACTGATTTTGCTATCAGCCAGTGAGAACACCAATGTTACTAACCCATATCAAATTACCCAGTCTTAAAATCTCAATTTATGGGAAAAATAATCATGACAACTTGTTTAAGCAAAATGCTTTCCATCCTTTTTCCACTTCTGTAAGTGTTATTTATTAGTTGTTTGTTATTTAAACAACTAGAAAAATGTATGCATGGATCACATTTTCTTAATGCTTCTTAGAATGACTTTCACTAAATTATAAATACTTGTTTCTTAAGACTGTTAAACATTTGAAATAGTCATATAAAATTTGCTTCTATTTTTATCAAGAATTTATCAGTGATATTTCCCTTTTATCATCAAATATCTGTTTTGGAGGCCCATGTGAAAATTTTTCTTATTTCTGCTCAAGAAATGATATGCATTTTCTCCTATGATTACAAAATGCTGTAACTTATTTTACAAATATTACCCTGACTAAAAGGAACTTGGAAACAAACATGAGGTCTGAATTTTTTTTTTTTTTTTGCTTTTACCAAATTGGCCATTTGTTGTATTATTCAGTTATGATTTTTTGACTCTATATTTATCATCATTTTCATTAGGAGCTTTGTGTATGTGGCTGAAATTCTCACTATAGAAAAGTAAATATAAATAAATCCTAAAATGAAAATAATTTGGGGAGCTATGTAACTTTTTAAAACCCCACAAAATATGATACCCAAAGGGGATAGGACTATATTTAGAATGAAGGCACTAGTCTTGTGTGTGTTAACTCCAGGACACCAAAATCACTGATGTCTTTGCCACCACATGTCTTTTTATGCTGATGTGATTTACCATCTACTGGAAGTCTACAACATATCTGCTTTAGAGCATCATAAAGTAACACATTTTCCACATCTATACACCTAGAAAGACCCAGATTTAGTGAGATTCAATTTTTACCTTTAAGATTATTTATGTGTAACAGTTTCAGAAAAATCCTATGAAGCAGATTCCCAATTCAAATAGGCTAAGCAAACTTGCCATTAACAGAAGGGGTCAAAATCCAAACATACAACAAACAAAATTGAAACAAACATGTTTGAATTCAAAACATCCTTTCTGTTGAAAAACTTTATTATGACTTATACTGTCCAACTATACAGATAGTAATATGTAAAGAAGAAAATAGATGCATTTTTTTTTGTTAATATCTACTCAATGCCTGATGGCTATAAAAGTATGAAAAGCTTCCTTATGGCAATTCTAGCACAGACCATTAATTGCATCATATCACTGACAAGTTTTGTCATGTAATATGACATTTTATTCTTGTGTGTTTTTAAGGAATAGTTTATATATTTCTAAAGGGCTTTTTAAAAAGCCATGTTTTGGCAAATTATTAAAATTGTACATGCCTATTTTTTATATAAAAAGGTGATGTCTGCAATAGCAATTCTGGGGCACCTGAGAAGGATGGTTACTGAACTGATGATGCTGGCAGAACTCAAGGTGAAAAATGAATGACAGTAGAACACACACAATATTAGTATTAAATGGTCAAAGCAAATTAGCCATGTAAGAGATAGAGTCAATGCATCTCTCCTCTGAAGCTTGAGTGTTAGAGCTTTTCGTCTTCTCTAATTTGCACATCTGATGTGAGTAAATCAGTACATTGTCATTTATGCTGAGATAACAAGTACAGCCACTGACAGATTATCTCATCATAAGAAAATGCTAGTGGCTAAAAGCAAGGGATTTCTCCTTTCCATGTTCACTTGATTTCCTCCATCCTTTCACTGACAGTAATAGCAGTTTCACAGGTCATGGGTAGTGCAAAAAAGCATCACTTAAAGTACTTGCTGTCATTGCTTGAGCCAGGATGCCTGAGGAGAGTGCTACCTGCTATTACAGTCAAAACTCTGTTAACAAGACGGATTTTTGCCAAGAGTGAGGCTGAAGTGAGAGCTACACCTCAGGTAACGAGTTGCCCACCCAATTATAGTTACCAATGGGGTTGTAGAAAAACAAAAAAAAATCAAGAAAAGTGTCTGATATAGGCACTGTCCTCCTTGAGTTTTGGCACCAGAATGTCCTAATATTTGTTTGTTTAATCTAACAAGTTGGAATCTCTGGAAACAGCATCCAGAAATCTGCATTTTTAACAAGGATATCAACTATATGAATATTGAAGTTGACCACTATTTCTTCTAGTTATGTATCAATATGCCTACTCCAGCTTGATGGGAAAAAAATGACTTTTCCCTTGTTTATCATCAAGTAAATTTGTCACAATGATAAGGATTGTGTATAATGAATGCTCCATTTTCATTTTAGGCAGTCAAAAACTTGAAAAATTCTGAAGTCCAGATCTCAAACAATAAACTAATTCTCTTTTATTTTCATATTTTAAATACAAGAATTAAAGTAGTTCAAATCAAAGTGATAATTATTGAATGATTTTTTAAATTATCATGAACATTTTAGAAAACATAATGAATAAGCCCCTACATTAGTCAAACTGGGGCTAACATTTTAATAAATTAGCCTTGCCTCTCTTTGTATCAAAAATGGTTTTGGTTATTTTGGGGACTGGTTTATCAGAATGCTGACAGGAAATTTCTGCCAACTGATTAACAGTTATGAATAAACCATATCCTTTAATTGTGGTTTCCTGGATGGCTAATCTTGTCAGTTCTTATTTGTAAAGCTCATATAAAAGGGAAAAGGGCATATACTAAACAACCTAATTTTCTTATGAGATTCTGAGTAAATGTATATGTCAAAACTAAGACAGTTATAGGTAGAATAGGTATAATTAAAGATCTATAAATAACTAAGGGGGAAACATTAAACAAAGAAACATTTTTTTAAAGCTGATGAAGTCTTAGTTTCTTGCAACCATTTTAATAGTGAGATCGTTTTATTATAAAATTGCTTTAACACCTACATCCCTTGAATGAGATGTAATTCAACGATGCTACACAAAGATTTCAATATTGTTTTCTCACCTGAGAGCTATATATTACGGACTGGAGAAGGAAATGGCAGCCCACTCCAGTATTCTTGCCTGGAAAATCCCATGGACAGAAGAGCCTAGTAGGCTACAGTCCATGGGGGTCGCAAAAAGTTGGACATGACTGAGCACCTTCACTTTCACTTTCATCTTTTAGAAGTACAATACAAAATTAAATGAACAGATCCTGGTAGGATTTCTAGTCTATCACTACCTAGTGATTGATTTAAGACTCATGAAGTAGCTATTTAACAGTATACTAGTAATAGAAGTCAAAAGACATCAGTATTGATAAAACAACATCAGCTTCAGAAATTATATTTACAACACATTGCTTCTATCCTAAGCAATCAGAATGGAAAGTAACATGATGAATACAATTTAGAAATTGGTTTTTCATGTGATTTTTTCATATTTATTGTTTTCATGTATATTTGTTTATTGTAACATTTATTGTTTCCTGTATATTTATTAAGCATCTAATAATGTGGAGTTTTACATAGACAATGAAATGAAGAAAGAAACAATTCTTTGATATCTACATACATCATTTATATGAATTAATGAGAGTATATATTTGGCACAATGATTTTAGGTCTGTTTTAATTTTATATTTGAATAGTGCTTACGAACACTAATACATGTTTTCATTATGACCCTTCTATGAGGTATGCATAACTTTTGTTCTCTCTGTTTTTGATGTAAGCAAAACTATGGCCTACAAAAGTTAAGGAGCTTGCCCAGGATCACAAAGATAGTAAGTCAGTATGTAGCAAGATTCAGACTCAGTCTAAAAGTCCATGTTCTTAATGGCTACATGAACCATATGGTTGACTCTGACTCTTATCTGTATTAGAGGTAAGAATTCAATCATATTTGTAAAATACTTTCTTGTTATGCTTTTTAGTCTATATCTATTTTTTAATCTGGAAAAATTATAGATCTTTTGGGACACCTTCCTACCTACTACACTATGTTAAGACACTTGCATAAACCATCAGAAAAAATTCTCCACTTTTTTTAGTTTCTAGAAAATGAAAGTTTTTATTTAATAATTTATATTTTGTTTTTTCTATAGACTATCCTCATTGGTAAGTACTGATAGTAATAGCTATATTTACAGTACTCGTGATTTTTAGAAATCACAGTAGAATTTATAGCACTGGCAATGGCAAGCCACTCCAGTACTCTTGACTAGAAAATCCCATGGGCGGAGGAGCCTGGTGGGCTGCAGTCTGTGGGGTCGCTGAGGGTCGGACACGACTGAGCGACTTCACTTTCACTTTCACACATTGGAGAAGGAAATGGCAACCCACTCCAGTGTTCTTGCCTGGAGAATCCCAGGGAAGGGGGAGCCTGGTGGGCTTCCATCTATGGGGTCACACAGGGTCGGACACGACTGAAGTGACTTAGCAGCAGCAGCAGCAGCAGAGCTAAGGAAGATACTGGGATGATTTTTCTGAATAACTTAATTTTGAAGACAAAGATCAAAGAAAATAAATGTTTTGTATCTGTTTATTTTCTAGGCAATGAACTTTAGTTTCCTGTCTGCCGAGGATCCTTGCCTCCTTACTTGTGGCACCTAAATTCCCTATTGAGGAATTAATCCTTCCCATTTTGGTCATCTTGGAGGCAGTGAGCAATTGACATTGTGGCTGTCAAAGGTGTCACATCTTCCCTTATGTTGGCCAACTACACCTGAGCCCCAGGTATACCACAATCCTGGTCTCCCTTCAAAGGCACTGAATCTTGAGCCTCTGAGGCAAGAGTGGAAGGATATCTAGAGGTGATTTATCCAAGTGGGACATGGAGGCAGTGACTGATTGTATCTTTTGTCTTATCCCTTTAGCTCTCCTAGATTTGAAATAATTTTTGTTTTTCTTACTTTCTAGCCCTTTGGAATAGATATAGTTTAGTTTCAGCCTATTCTTTTCAGTCCCTCAAGCCTTACCCTGATCCTTTCATTAAATCAAATCTCATTTAATTAGCTAGAGTTGCTACTTTCTGTTACTTACAGCTGTGAACCCTAACACATGTATCTTTTCTATTCCCTTGTTCCAGGTCACCCAAATAGTTAATGATGGCAAGAAGACAAGAGAACCCGTCTTACTTGAATTCTCATACTCTTTTCAATAAGAAATTCTACTTCTCCAAGTATTCATGGTATGTTCCCCATCCTTCACATTCAAATCTTACTGTCTGAATTCTTGATATCCAAACTCCCAGAACTAGAGTTAATAATATTTCCTATCTATCCAAATTCTTTATTTAAGTGGTTATCATTTTAAATACATTGATTTGGATAGGAAGGGATACATTAGGGACAATGAACCTATTCTGCAGCTTTAATCAGATTGGGTAGCAAATGGACAGTTACCAAATACATTTTCTGTATAAAGAACAAAATCTTATATTAAGACTCAGATTGAAATTGTAGAATTAAAGACTGAAAAAATGGAGTGGAAAGATATGGCAATATCCTTTCAAATAGTTTTCATTTCTTTAAAATGTAACCAATATTCTCTCAGTTCAGTTCAGTTCAGTCACTCAGTCGTATCTGACTCTTTGCGACCCCATGAATCACAGCATGCCAGGCCTCCCTGTCCATTTCCAACTCCCAGAGTCTACCCAAACCCATGTCCATCAAGTCAGTGATGCCATAGGCATCTCATCCTCTGTTGTCCCCTTCTCCTCCTGCCCCCAATCCTTCCCAGCATTAAGGTCTTTTCCAAAGAGTCAACTCTTCGCGTGAGGTGGCCAAAGTATTGGAGTTTCAGCCTTAGCATCAGTCCTTCCAATGAACACCCAGGACTGATCTCCTTTAGGATGGACTGGTTGGATCTCCTTGCAGTCCAAGGGACTCTCAAGAGTCTTCTCCAACACCACAGTTCAAAAGCATCAACTCTTCGGCACTCAGCTTTCTTCACCGTCCAACTCTCACATCCATACATGACTACTGGAAAAACCATAGCCTTGACTAGACGGACCTTTTTTGGCAAGGTAATGTCTCTGCTTTTAAATATGCTATCTAGGTTGGTCATAACTTTCCTTCCAAGGAGTAAGTGTCTTTCTCTAGTAAACATTATTTTCAGCTGCCCTGTCCTAAACTCTCCTGGGAAATTTTCTGACTCATTATGGAAAATCACCTAAAATATCTATACCTTCTGATAAGACTTGACTGAACTATAATTACAAATTGTGATTTAGAAGTCATTTTCAGGGAAGAGAAACATTTAAATCTTATTTGCTACAGATGAAAAAAAAGTAATACAACCTACGTGTTATTCACTCAATTGTGTTCGACCCTTTGTGACCCCATAGAATGTAGCCAGACAGATTCCTTTGTCCATGGAATTCTCTAGGCAGGAATACTGGGGTGGATAGCCATTCCCTTCTCCAGGGGATCTTCCCAGCCCAGGGGATCAAACCTGAGTCTCCTGCAGTGCAGGCAGATTCTTTATTGTTTGAGCCACCAGGGAAGTTCAATGTCACCTAAAGGAGATACCTATCATATTAACTATCAGAGATTAGTTGACCTGAAAGAGATTGCAATGACCATCTCAAATGGCCAGCTCAAAATTCATATATTTATAAATGTGGAAACAGAGGGTCAGGATGATAAAGTGACTTGTATAAGATGATAGAGGTTTTTTGTGACCTTTCAGACACCCATGCTAAAGTTTGTCTTATCATACTCTACCTATGGTTGACAAATGAATAAACTTTGATTTTGGTCTTGGTCATCATTATAGGTACTTCTCAAATTATACTTATTAAATTTCACACTATGTAATTCATGATCTTATTTCATTAAGTTCTCTATCATTAAATCATCATGTTTCCAGATACTTTGAGCTTCGTAATGTCCTATTTCACTGGATAACAAGGTCAAGTTACAAAGAAATACTGTGGGCATATAGAATCAGGGAGCAAAGAAGCCTAATGCAAGAAACAATTCAGAAACAAAATAAAATAGAAAAGTACTCCAAGCAAAATCCAACTCATCACTCTTAAGTCTAAGAGAAAATAATATGGGTTTCTATCTGACAGCAAGAGGAAATAATGGGAAGCATTAAAAAGTAAATGATTCATAGCACTTCACTTGAATCTTTATGCATAAAAGATGTTGTCTGTGTTCAGACAAGCGCAGAAGGCCACAAAATACAGAGAAGAGCAGGAAGTCACTCTGAAATAAGGAAGAATAGAATGCCTACATGAACTTTTTATACCTACAGAAACTTTATTTTAATAATTTAAATCATTTTCCAAGACCCTATCAGGTTAACACAAATTATTTTTGATATTCAGAGAAGAAAGATAGATAGGAAATCTGGAAAAACTGAAGGAAGAAAAAAAGTTTGAAGAAATGGAAACTAATTCCCTTCTTCTGCCATCAAAATCTTTCAAATAGTTTTCTGGTTGTTCTAAATACTCAGGGCATTGAAGACATACTTTCTGCTGAATTTCAGAAAATATATAGATTGTAAAGCCATGCATTTATTACACCAATGTGAGATTTCATCAGAATTTCCTTTTACTTCTTCATGTATACAAAGTTGATAATCTATGGTTGTTTTAATACTATGCTTCTCTGTATGAAGAGATGAATTTGGCATAATCATTACAATATTTACTTTCTGACTAGTATCGTTATAACTGCTCATCAATTATAGAAATTAAATAGATTATTCTTAGGTAGATGGGCATTAAACAGTAATAGTTTGTAAAATAGTTATACCTTGGCTTCCCAAAGATTTTTGATACCATTATCTATAAGAATTTCCACTGTTTGGTTCTGTTGAAAATTGAAACTACAACTTGCCAGAGCACCATTCAGCATGGTTCTGAGTTCTTAAACTGGATATTTTGCTTCCAGTGCCAAGAAGAAATTCTTAGCGGTGAAACAGGCAACACCTCACAATGACAGCATCCTCTCAAATACATTGTTTCACCTGGTCCTTAAAGAGAAGGAGGCAGGAAGATTTAATTTTGAGAAGTGATATAACCAGTGCATGGTCAAATGTCAAATGCCAAGTGGGCAACAGACTAGAGGATTCTTTCCGGATGAGTGTACTCTTTGGAGTAATCTTTAGAACTTCCACATCTTTGTCAAAATACACTTACATTGCTTGAGAGATGCCTTTTTTTAAAAAAATCTACTAGTTCCAGTGACTATAAAGTTTAGTTTCTTAGATTAACCAGACGTGGTTCAAAAGATATAAGACAGCTACACTTTGATGAAAGAGAAGCTTGAAAATTAAATCTACTAATTGGATAAAATAGATAAAGGGGAAAAAAAATATCTGAGCAGTCACAGAGCAGCATGAATTCAACAAATTCTAATAGAAAAATGATTGGCACTGAAAAAGGGATTGAGCAAGGACCAATGTTAAAAGTTTCCAATGTTCCATTCAAATTCCTGAGACTATGTTCCTGTGGTTGCAACCTTGACATCTGGTCCTCTCCACTTTCTCCAAATGAGTAATCAATAGATACTGGAAGCTCCAAAGTTAAGGCAGGTGTTTAGGGAGTGTTATCTACCCAGATATTATTCTATGTAATCAAAAAATGTCAAAATACTCCAGAAAAAAACATTCTTCAATAATATTTCAGTGGTGAATATTGTTGATTTCCCATCTGCCTATACTCCTCCATCCTTGCAGACAGAACCCTGATTTTCTTCAAATATTAGATGACCATGTGTTTGAGAGGAAGGTGAGTCTAAACAATCATCATGGTCCCATTGCTTCTGCTGCTGTTCAGTTGCTAAGTCGTGCTGGACTCTTTGCGACCCCATGGACTGTAGCCAGCTAGGCTGCTCTGTCCATGGGATTTCCCAGACACAAATACTGGATTGGGTTGCCATTTCCTTCTCCAGAGGATCTTCTTAACCCAGGTATCAAACCAGGGTCTCCTTCTTGTCAAGGGTCTCTTGCTTGGCAGGTGAATTCTTTACCACTGAGCCACCTGGGAAACCCAGTGACCTTATTAGTTTTGCCATTATACTTGATTGGCTTAGACAAAGCAAGTGTTTCAATTCTGGCCAATGAGATGTGATAAGAAATCTAGTTGATATCACCTACTAAAGTTTCTTAGCTCTTATAAAGGTACATAATACAAGGATCATCAGTTTTTCTGGATGTCTGGAACTGACAGTCTTCTTGGGGACATGAGTATAGCCAATCTAAAAAGACAACTCAGTATGATGAGAATGGCAGTGCAAAAAGATTGAAAGAAGCTGTATTCTCAATATTCATCCTCTGAATCAACCTAGTAGTTGCTCTATTTTTGCATTTAGGAGATAAAAAAATCTCTCCTTTTAAAAAAGTTGTATTGGGTTTTTGTTTCTTTGTAGCTGAGTACAACTTAATTTTATGTAGTAGCCAAATCACAGTACTGATATAGATTTCAACTCCACACCTTCTTTAGATTGGAATAATTGAGGTGGATGGAAGATAACTAAATTCATGAGTATAAAATATGAATCAGCAGTAAGTAAAATCTACAGTGGCTTTATGAAGCAGAACCCAAAACAATATGTGAACCTATTGCCTATTAAGAACAATGACTCTGTCAAAATGAGTTCACCTATGAAGGAGACAAAAAACATTAAATACACTGACAAAACTAATATGAAGGAGACATATTTCCAACTCAAAAAGCAAGGCATACTACACTCTGGTTAAAGAGAGTCTACATTCATGATGCAAATTGAAAACCCCATGAGAGGAAAAGAGTTTAAGTCAGGATGATTATGAGAGAATTTGGAGGAATTTCTGGTTTACTAAATGACTGTCTTAGTGACTGTCCAGTCACTTCTCTGGAGTGAATTCACATCGTGACTTCATGAGGAGATACCCCAGTCACTTAGTGAGGAGATACCCCATGTCCAAGGTCAGAGAAGTCCCAGGAAGATGGTAGGCACTGGAGTGGCACCTGTACACTGCTGGAGCAGCTATAAGGAGATACCCCATGTCCAAGGGCAAAGGAGAAGCCCCAGCAAGACAATAGGAGAGGCCAATCTGCATACAGAATCAAACCCCATTCCCTCCAGAGATGCTCAGAGGGTTCAAACAAACCTTGGGTACACCAGAACCCAAGGACCCCGCAGAGACTGAAACAGAACTGTTTGAGCATGTTCTATGGAGGTATGGGTCAGTAGTGGACTGCCCCAGGGGCAGGGGCTCTGGATGCAGCAGACTTGGGTATGGCATAAACCTTCTTGGAGGATTTTGCCATTAATCCCACCACAGAGCTTCCAGAACTTACACAGGACTGGAAAATAGACACTTGGAGGGCACAAACAGAATGTTGTATGCACCAGGACCCAGGAGAAAGGAGCAGTCGCCCCACAAGAGACTGACCCAGACTTGCCTGGGAGTGTCCAGGAGCCTCCAGTGGAGGCGTGGGTCAGTGGTGGCCTGCTGCAGGGTTGGAGGCACTGAGTGCAGCAGTACATGCATGGGATCTTTTGAAGGAAGTCACCATTACCTGCGTTACCTCCACCACAGTTTGGCCTCAGGGAAATAGCAGGGAGGGAACACAACTCTACCCATCAACAGAAAATTGGATTAAAGATTTACTAAGCATGGTAGTTAGAACTGGACATGGAACAACAGACTGGTTCCAAATAGGAAAATGTGTACGTCAAGGTTGTATATTGTCACCTTGCTTATTTAACTTATATGCAGAGTACATCATGAGGAACGCTGGGCTGGAAGAAACACAAGCTGGAATGAAGATTGCTGGGAGAAATATCAATAACCTCAGATATGCAGATGACACTACCCTTATGGCAGAAAGTGAAGAGGAACTCAAAAGCCTCTTTATGAAAGTGAAAGAGGAGAGTGAAAAGGTTGGCTTGAAGCTCAACATTCAGAAAACTAAGATCATGGCATCTGGTCCCATCACTTCATGGGAAATAGATGGAAAAACAGTGGAAACAGTGTCAGACTTTATTTTTTGGGGCTCCAAAATCACTGCAGATGCTGATTGCAGCCATGAAATTAAAAGACGCTTGCTCCTTGGAAGGAAAGGTATGACCAACCTTGATAGTATATTGAAAAGCAGAGACATTACTTTGCCAACCAAGGTCCATCTAGTCAAGGCAATGGTTTTTCCCGTGGTCATGTATGGATGTGAGAGTTGGACTGTGAAGAAAGCTGATCGCCGAAGAATCGATGCTTTTGAACTGTGGTGTTGGAGAAGACTCTTGAGAGTCCCTTATACTGCAAGAAGATCCAACCAGTCCATTCTGAAGGAGATCAATTCATTGGAGGGACTGATGCTAAAGCTGAAACTGCAATACTTTGGCCACCTCATGCGACGAGTTGACTCATTGGAAAAGACTCTGATGCTGGGAGGGATTGCGGGCAGGAGGAGAAGGGGACGACAGAGAATGAGATGGCTGGATGGCATCACCGACTCTGTTGACATGAGTTTGAGTGTACTCCGGGAGTTGGTGATGGACAGGGAGGCCTGGTGTGCTGTAATTCATGGGGTCGCGGAGAGTCGGACACGACTGAGCAACTGAACTGAACGGAACTGAACTGAAGTATGGCCCTGCCCATCAAAACAAGACCCAGTTTCCCTCTCAGTCAGTCTCTCCCATCAGGAAGCTTCCATAAGTCTCTTATCTTTCTCCATTAGAGGGCAGACAGACTGAAAACAACAATCATAGAAATTAACCAATCTGATCACATGGACCACAGCCTTGTCTAACTCAATGAAACTATGATCCGTGCCCTGTAGGGCCATCCAAGATGGATGGGTCACAGTGGAGAGTTCTGACAAAATGTGGTCCACTGGAGAAGGAAATGGCAACCCACTCCAATGTTCTTGCCTGGAGAATCCCAGGGACGGGGGAGCCTGGTGGACTGCCGTCTATGGGGTCACACAGAGTCGGACACTACTGAAGTGACTTAGCAGTAGCAGTTAGCAAAATCTAACAGAATGATCTCTTTTCATTTCCAAGGAAAACCATTCAATATCACAGTAATTCAAGTCTATGCCCCAACCAGGAGTGCTGAAGAAGCTGAAGTTGAACAGGTCTATGAAGACCTACAAGACCTTTTAGAACTAACACCCAAGAAAGATGTCCTTTTCATTATAGGGGACTGGAATGCAAAAGTAGGATGTCAAGAAACACCTAGAGTAACAGGCAAGTTTGGCCTTAATGTACAGAATGAAGCAGGGCAAAGGCTAATTGAGTTTTGCCAAGAGAATGCACTGATCATAGCAAACACCCTCTTTCTACAACACAAGAAAAGACTCTACACATGGACATCACCAGATGGTCAGTGAAATCAGATTGATTATATTCTTTGCAGCCAAAGATGGAGATTCTCTATACAGTCAGCAAAAACAAGACCAGGAGCTGACTGTGGCTCAGATTATGACTCCTTATTGCCAAATTCAGACTTAAATTGAAGAAAGTAGGGAAAACTACTAAACCATTCAGGTATGACTTAAATCAAATCCCTTATGATTATATAGTGGAAGTGACAAATAGATTCAAGAGATTAAATCTGATAGACAGTACCTGATAAACTATAGATGGAGGTTCATGACATTGTATAGCAGACAGGGATCAAGACCATCCCTAAGAAAAAGAAATGCAAAAAGGCAAAATGGCTGTCTGAGGAGGTCTTAGAAACAGCAGTGAAAAGAAGAGAAGCAAAAAGCAAGGGAGAAAAGGAAAGATATACCCATTTGAATGCAGAGTTCCAAAGAAAAGCAAGGAGAGGTAAGAAAACCTTCTTCAGTGATCAGTTCAAAGAAATAGAGGAAAACAATAGAATTGAAAAGACTAGAGATCTCTTCAAGAAAATCAGAGATACAAAGGGAACAGTTCACGCAAAGTAGGGAACAATAAAGGACAGAAATGGTATGAACCTAACAGAAGCAGAAGTTATTAAGAAGCAGCAGTAAGAATACACAGAAGAACTACACAAAGAAGATCTTCATGACCCCGATAATCACAATGGTGTCTTCACTCACCTAGAGCCAGACATCCTGGAATATGAAGTCAAGTGGATCTTAGGAAGCATCACTATGAATAAAGCTAGTGGAGGTGATGGAATTCCAGTTGAGCTATTTCAAATCCTAAAAGATGATGCTGTGAAAGTGTTGCACTCAATATGCCAGCAAATTTAGATAACTCATCAGTGGCCACAGGACTGGAAAAAGGCAAGTTTTCACTCCAACCCCAAAGAAAGGCAATGCCAAAGAATGCTCAAACTACTGCACAATTGCACTCATCTCACACACTAGTAATCTCCAAGCCAGGCTTCAACAGTTCGTGAACTGTGAACTTCCAGATGTTCAATCTGGATTTAGAAAAGGCAGAGGAACCAGAGATCAAATTGCCAAGATCTGTTGGATCATTGAAAAAACTAGAGTCCAGAAAAACATCTACTTCTGCTTTATTAACTATGCCAAAGCCTCTGTGTGGATCACAACAAATTGTGGAAAATTCTGAAAGAGATGGGAATACCACACCACCTTATCTGCCTCTTGAGGAGTCTGTATACAGGCCAGGAAGCAACTGTTAGAACTGGACATGGAACAATAGACTGGTTCCAAATAGGAAAAGGAGTACGTCAAGGTTGTATATTGTCACCCTGCTTATTTAACTTATATGCAGAGTACATCATGAGGAGCTCTGGGTTAGATGAAACACAAGCTGGAATCCAGATTGCTGGGAGAAATATTAATAACCTCAGATATGCAGGTGACACCACCCGTACGGCAGAAAGTGAAGAATTGGAGAACCTCTTGATGAAAGCAAAAGAGGAGAGTGAAAAAGTTGTCTTAAAGCTCAACGTTCAGAAAACTAAGATCATGGCATCCAGTCCCATCATTTCATGGAAAACAGATGAGGAATCAGCGGAAACAGTGACATACTATATTTTTGGAGGCTCCAAAATCACTGCAGATGGTGACTGCCGCCATGAAATTAAAAGATGCTTACTCCTTGAAAGAAAAGTTATGACTGACCTAGATAGCATATTAAAAAGGAGAGACAATACTTTGCCAACAAGGGTCCGTTTAGCCAAGGCTATGGTTTTCCAGTAGTCACGTATGAATGTAAGAGTTGGACTATAAAGAAAGCTGAGCACCAAAGAATTGATGCTTTTGAACTGTAGTGTGTAGAAGACTCTTGAGAGCCCCTTGGACTGCAAGGAGATCCAACCACTCTATCCTAAAGGAAATCAGTCCTGGATATTTATTGAAAGGATTGATGCTAAAGCAGAAACCTCAATTATCTGGCCACCTGGTATGAAGACCTGACTCATTTGAAAATACCCTGATGCTGGGAAAAATTGAAGTCATCAGGAGAATGGGATGACAGAGGATGAGATTGTTAGATGGCATCACTGACTCAAGGGACATGAGTTTGAGTAAACTCTGGGGGCTGTTGATGGACAGGGAAGCCTGGCATGCTGTGGTTCATGGGGTCGCAAAGAGCTGGGCACAACAGGGCAACTGAACTGAACTGAACTGACTGTCCTCCTTGGAAGAGCTCTTATGGGTGTGTCCAAAACTAGGTTACTTGATGTCTACATCCCAGTCTAGCAACCAAAGTAAGGTTGAAGCTTTATACCTCCTTTTTGTTTAGTTGCTTATTCATACCTCCTTTTTGTTTAGTTGCTTATTCATGTCTGACTCTTTTGCAACCCCATGGACTGTAGCTCACCAGACTTCTCTGTCCATGGGATTTCCCAGACAAGTATACTGGAGTGGGCTGTCACCTCCTTTTCCATGTACCTCATTAGCCTCCTCAAAGATAAACTTGAATGAATCATTAACCCTGCTATTTATACACCATGAATCTTGAATTTATCCCTATTCCCTGTGCTCACTCCACAGTCCAGACCATTAACATGTCTGACCTAGATTATTTTAAAGATTTCTAACAGGTCTTGCTAGTGCAAATCTCCAGTTTATTAGCATGATCTTTTTAAAACACATAATTTGTGAAGTTAGCCTCAGGTTCAAAAATGTTCACTGACTCTCCAGTAGGGTTAAAAATTAGTGTTCAAATTCTACTTCAAATACTTGAAGTATCAAGATTTTCAATTTCATTTCCTACTATTGCCAGGGACATAGCAATATTCACATTTTCTAGTGAAATAACGTGTTTTTCCTTTTATTATTAAAATCAAGTATATTCACATTTGTATTCTTTTAATTTAAGGATTATTTTCTATTCAAGTTTTCTCTGTCTAGTACTTCAAGTCTTCTTCAGGCCTGGCTTGAATGACACATCCTCCCTAACTTCCCCAAATCAGATACCTTCTCTTCCTTCTTCTTGTCCTTGTTGTAATGTGTCTACACCATATGGTAGAACTCTTTTCAGAGTATCTCTTGCAATGTTTTTGGTTATGATTGTGACTGTCAACTCTTCGAGGTCATGAATCACACAACTTTAAATTTGCACCTGTCATCTGGGATTGGCCTTAAAGGAAGAGATGGGTTTACTAGACATGGGGACCAACGGACTTCTGTGTCATAGAATGGAAGCTCCTCCCTGTTCAGGCCAGAAAGGCCAGAGAACAATGAAAGGGCACCTCAGTTAAGTGCAGGTATATTCAGTTCAGTTCAGTCACTCAGTCATGTCTTGACTCTGTGACCATGGACTGCAGCACGCCAGGATTCCCTGTCCATCACCAACTCCTGGAGCTTGCTCAAACTCATGTCCATCAAGTCGGTGATGCCATCTAACCATCTCATCCTCCGTCGTCCCCTTCTCCTCCTGCCTTCAATCTTTCCCAGCATCATTTCCCAGTGCGGGTATAAGGAACCAACTTATGGGCTTCTGACTGAAACTTTTTTTAGTCTTTTATATGAAAGATCTGCAAAGAATCATGTGACACACAGTGTAACACACTGTGTTTTAAACAGCAGTAAGTAGGATGGATACTCTTGTGTGAGAGCCTGTCCTCTCCATATGGTTTAATTAGAGCCCATTCTTTATTCATGATCTTTTAAAAGAATCATCTCTTCTGTTTCCTGTAATAAAAATCCTCACTATAATATTATTAGAAAAAAAAAAACAAACAACAAAAACCCTTCTTCCTTCCTTAACCTAAGTAATTCTTTTCAATCTGGCTGCTGCTGTAGCAACTTCATTACCTCCACCTCTTATATCACACTTTATTCATCAGGCTTCAAAATTCAGTCTTTTTGCAGTTCCTCATTAAACTCAGGCAAGCTTTAGGGGTTTAGTTCTTATAGTTTCCTCTGCCTAGATTCTTCTTACACCAGCCATTTGTATAGCTGTCTCATTTTCTCACTCATGCCTCTGCTTAAATGTGTCCTTGATGTGGTTTTACCAAGTCATCATGGCTAATATACCACAGAGGATTTTATTTTACTAAGATCATTTTAATTATTATTTGTTTTTATGATTACTGTGGATTTTCCCAGTTAAAAGTAAACTTCTTAAGGGCAGTGCTGACTTTGTCTTTTTTGTTTACTGCTATATCCCTGGCACAGAGCATAGACCACAGTTGGAGTTCAATACATATTTGACAAAAAAATGAAAGAAGGAATTAATGGTTGATACCTTCAGAAAGATTTTTGGAAAATGGCTAGAAGAAATGGACTTCACATTCTAGCACAAGTGCAGGGCAGAATATGTACATGACAATTTTGATGTGTTGGTCTTTTCAAGCAACCTCCTGAATTAGGAAAAGGCTAATTGAGGGCAGCTTAGATACAGAAGGGTATATATGGTGAGTAGGTTTTTCCTTTTGTTTTTAGATAGAAACAAGTACACTCTACAAATATTATTTATTTATTCTGGCATCTTATTACAACCTATCTGAGGGTAAGACCATTAATATTATCTTATAAACCCAGTTTTTGTTTCTTATCTGCAACAATTATCTTTAAGATAAATTATAGCTTGCTTTGTCTTAAAAGACTTTCTTTCGTCTTTAACATGGAAATAATGTAAGTAGAACCAAAACAAGAAATAAAAATGCTAAAATTTTCACAGAGAATGGCAATTACATTTAACATGAAATAATAATCCTTTTTTCTTAGAAATAAAGCTGATATTTTATAATCATGAGTTTTACTTATTGCTAAGCTGCTGGGGGGGTTTCCATATTTTTTGGTTCTTTCAGCTGTTCTCACAAATCTTCAACTAATGAGTTTCCAAACAAACCTGATTTGAGCAGTAACCAGCTTTTTAAATTATGTTTTTATGGGAAGGAAGATTTCTGGCAGGAATCTATGCAAGTGATGAGACAAAGGTTTAGCTCTCCAAGCCCTCCAGTTCTTAAAACAGCTACATGGAGCTCATTAAGACATGCTGAATTATAATAGGCAAAGCAGATCCTGGCTTCACTGAAAAATGTAATAGGCCCACATCAAAGCTCAAAGGTTAAAAAAGTAAAATAAAACCATAGTTTTCATACTATTACATTCAACGCTACTCCCCTTTCCCTATTTAAATATTGTTGACTCAGATGACACAAGGACATAACTGGGTTTCTGAATTACTTGAATAGTTACAGCTATCATTACTATTTGTTTAAAGCCAGATTTACCTTCATTTTTTTTTCACATAAAGCAACTAGACTTTATTTTTATTTTATTTTTTCAGTTATGAAAATTTTCAAACATAAAGGTTGAGACTAGTTAAGAAAACTACGTATTTAAAATCTGATTTTTTTTTTTTTAGAAAAGGGAAGAAAACCATCATTTTAGGTGAGTCAAATCACAGCACAATTTAGAGCTGTACTTTATGGCAGCAGTTAAGAGATGACTTGAAGTCACAGTGCCGAGACTAAGCAAATATATAAACTCAAAGGGAAAAATGTGAAATGCTAAAGAATTAAATATTTAATTGTCTGGCCACTGAAACCAAGTAATTTATTGAAACATTTTTAAGAGTCAGTAGGACCAGGTGCCTATTTCAACATCGTGTTGCTTAAGGACAAAGAATAAAGATCTGTGGTCATACAAGCATTTATGGTTGAGGGCTGGAGGTGCTGAAATGATCACAAAGAGAAGACATTGGTGATTCCATCAATGACACTTGTCTATCACAACTGATGTATATACGCACAAGATACAATTCACTTGGAAAAGCTAGAGAAATAAACACTTGTAAATTAAACAAGCAAACTTTAGAGGTTTCTAATATCCCTGAGGTAGATAATGATAAGGGACAAATTAAAGAAAAGTTACTGAGTTACCAAACTTTTATTTACTTCACTCTGAAAAATAAAGATATAATTTGATTGAATTTATTTCATTACAACCAGAATGTATTGGAAGGAATAAAAAACGATTGATGAAAATAACTACAGAAGTTTTTCAATGCAGTAAAAATCAAATATCAAGTAGACACTTGACACAGATTTATGGCTTAGAAAATAAAGTAGGAAATCCATAGAAAGTCTCCACCCTTCCTAAATTTATATTGTCTAATGCGTTCTAATTTTCCTAGAGCTGTCAGTGGGACAATTTTTGAGAACAGAATGCTCCTTTTCTTAACGATTTATACTAACTTACTTAACAGGTAAGGTGACAGTGAAGTCTTTAATGAGAGCTATTTATTTATGTTTGCTAGACTCAGGAGAATTGGGACAGCAGGGCTGTCTCCCTCACTTGTGCATCTGAATGTGGAGTCAGTTGATTAGATTGGGGAAATCTGGCATGAATTTGGGAAAACTGAAGTAGAAGTATAAATTAAGAAATACTGAAATGCTTTAAAAGTGTTATTATGGTGGGAGTTCCCCGGTGGCCCAGTGGTTAGGATTCCTGGCTTTCACTGTCACGGCCTGAGAACTGAGATCCTACAAACCATGCAGCATGACCAAAAACTTAATAAATAGCTAAATAAATAAAAATATTATTGTGGTAAAGATGAAATGAATGATGAAGAGATTTTGAAGAGGCACACATACATGGTCTTCTGAAAATAATGCCGTTCAATTCCAAAACGTCTTAGGGTGCCCATGGCATCAGGAAAAGAAAAAGAAGAGTTCAAAGTATGTCACTACTTAGTTTCTGTAGACATTTGTGGAGGCTTGGACAAGGATAATGATATCTGGTGCTGAAAGTGTTCTCAGTAGACACTGTTTTAGGAGCAATCTCTTTCTAAATGAAACATAAACTTTTCAAACTTGACAGAATGAATCATGTCCTGTTAAATCTCTATTTATAATGATAGCAATGTGTATTTACAAACAGATTCAATGGAAAGCAATTCCTAGATCTTGGCAAATTTGAAAAGTTGTCCTCTATTATGTGAATCCCACCAATTTAAGTACTAACAACCTGATACAATTTGTTGCCAGTAATCTGTTTTACTTTTTATATCTGGCCCCAGGGATTGCTGCTTAGTACTTATCTATTCATGAACAGAAGAGAAAAGAATGAGTGTGTAAGTGAATAACCAAATGAATACTAAACCTTTCATTTTTGCCATAGAAACAGTATTATTTTAGTTTCCAATATTCTTTAAAAATTGTCTAACAAAGCCTAGTAATTTGTTTGGGCTGATCTCAATATACTTTCATTAAGTCAATATTCAGTTTTCTAGTTGCTGCTATTGTTATTGTTATTTTTGGAACAAATATTCTAGATCTGCAGTTAGCAAACCCAAGATTTATTCTTTTCTCATAGTCTCTTTTTGTTTTTATTTATTTTTTATTGAAGGATAATTGCTTTACAGAATTTTGCTGTTTTCTGTCAAACTTCAACATGAATCAGTCATGGGTATATATAGATCTCCTCCCTTTCATGGTCTCTCTTTTTAAGTGACGATTGGTTAAGAAATCAGTCTCCTCCTTTGGTATGTAATATCAGATGTACTGTAGCCTACTGAATTTTAAAATTGCAAGTTGCTCAAGCTCACAAAGAAAATTCTGCGATTGAAATTCATTTCCGTTTAAGCTAGTTTATTTAAGTATTAGATTGCCAGGCAATCAGGAAATAATGGAGGCATCTATGGATAATTATCATTTACTTCTTTAGAGAAGATTCCAAATCACCATTTTGCACATACTAACAAGTGTCGTCATATTGACGTCTACATGATGAAATAAATATATAGCTTGTGGTTCAACTTTTATCTTTTGCAAGTTTTACTTGATTATATGTACTATAGCCTGGTAAAGCATTTCTACTCTGCTAAATTCTTGATGTATTCTGGTGTCATATCTTTTCATTAATAACTATATAACTTATTTTATCTTCTGAGGCTTAATTTACAATCTCTGCAAGCATATGTGGGGTTGAAGGAGACATTTAGTCCACTGAAGAAATGGAAATGCACTTTCATTAGACTGACACCAGGTTTGCTATAAATGCCCTGAGTTGTGAAAAGGCAGGATGTAAGTCTGAAGGCAGGTTGTAACCCTCAGCTTGAGAGAAATAAATAGTGAGACAGAACATGAGTGAACACATTGCCTAGGTTGATTTGTTTGAAAATCTGCACCTACTCTGACAACTGTAATATAAACAGATAAAGTGCAGAAAAAAGAATTATTGATTAAAGAATACACAGATTATTTTCTATTCTTATCAATAATTTTGATACTAACAAAAGTTGGCCTTCTGCTAGTCAGTCTTTTCTCTCAATTAAAATCTCTATGAATTTTACTCTATATAATGGAAGTATCTCTTTCCCTTCCTCCCACCTCTTTTAATGCAGATGTCACTTAGAAGGTAGACCCTAGAAATAGATATCTCGCTTGACTGCTGCTGGGTTTCCTCCTCATTACATAGAATGCAGTGGCTACTCTTCAGATATTTTGTTTGCTTTGGAATTTTTCCCATTTAAAATATGAAGTGCTAAGCTTAACAGTGGTAAAAACAAATAGTATAAGAGAAAGCTTTCACTCTCCCTGACACATATGGTAATCAATACTGAGATTTGCCTCTCAAACTCTGCATGTGTCTTTGCTGCCCCAAGCTATGCCTACAGTTCACATGTAATCAATATGCGGAGAATAATTTTGTAGGAGAGGAAAATATCTTTTTCTTCTCCCCTTCTAAATTCTTGACTGGTGAACACATTGACTGGGTTTATTTGTTAGAAAACCTGCATCTACTCTGACAGCTGTAATATAAACAGGGTGAAGAAAGAAAATTGTTGAATAAACATACACAGACTATTCTCTATTCTCATCAACAATTTTGTTACTAAGAAAAGTTTTGCCTTCTGCTATTTAGTTTTATAACAAAAGACAGATAAACAAGAGAAAGTATACAGACTTATTTAATATAAGTTTTAAGCAATATAGGACCTTCTTAAAGGAATGAAGACAATGAAACAGTTAAGCCTGGCTGTTTTTATGCTGATTTAATGAAGAATGAGAAGTGGTGGGATGACGTGATAGGATAAAAGTGAGGCAAGGTCTGCAGATTCTTCTCTGTGTATTTTGTTTTCAGAAATAAGGATACACCTTACTTTGGATATAGAGAGGGTATTACTCACATGGGAGTTTTATTACCTGCTTCAAGGGATGTTCATAAAGTTCTTCCTGCACACACCATTTTTCAAATTCCCTCAGCTTGAAATTTACAATATGTCAAGTTGCCATCTTTAGAGAAAGTGTATCCTGAACTGCATAGACTTTCATCAAGCTATTTTTGAATTAAGAATAAAGCTAAACAGCAAAAATAGTATACTGTAAAATCTCAAAATGGACATTCTCAGGTACAAGGCTCATGGGATGGCATGAAGAGATAAACACTGGCCAGTCAAAGCTAGACTTACTATGGGTTTGCTTATCTCATCTCCTGCTGTCTCAGGTTTGCAAGGATTTGAGTGGGGACAGGGAGAAACTAATCAAGTAAGAAGACAAGTAGTGCTTTGTAGTCAAGGATTTGATACCTTAAGAATCCTGCTATTCTGAGACATGGGTCTGGGAATTTGAACATCAGTGAGTTAGCAACCTTTCCTGCTAACCTGGCTTGGTGACCTAAGGGGGAAACGACCTAGAAATTCAGCCCACAGATACATTTGATTCTCGGTTATAAGATTTTGAGTTCTCCTCAGTAGCTGATAGCTCTTCAGGCTTTCAGTTCAGTCAGTTCAGTTTAGTCACTCAGTCGTGTCTGACTCTTTGCGACCCCATGGATCACAGCACGCCAGGCCTCCCTGTCCATCACCAACTCCCGGAGTTCAACCAAACTCATGTCCATAGAGTTGGTGATGCCATCCAGCCATCTCATTCTCTGTTGTTCCCATCTCATCCCACCCCCAATCTCTCCCAGCATCAGAGTCTTTTCCAGTGAGTCAACTCGTCGCATGAGGTGGCCAAAGTATTGGAGTTTCAGTTTTAGCATCAGTCCTTCCAATGAACACCCAGGATTGATCTCCTTTAGAATGTACTGGTTGGATCTCCTAGCAGTCCAAGGGACTCTCAAAGAGTCTTCTCCAGTTCAAAAGCATCAATTCTTCAGTGATCAGCTTTCTTCACAGTCCAATTCTCACATCCATACATGACCACGGGAAAAACCATAGGCTTTAACCTATATCAATGTTTTCACAATTATTTACCCTAGATGGTTTTCCCCTCCCTCACTTTAGTATCATACACAAGACAGGAAAAGTTGAGGGATGAAGAGCTAGGAGTACCCAAAGAGAAATGTGTTTTATCTCCAAGCAAGGGTTCAGAGTAAGACTCTTAGAAGACACTAGGTAAGGAGGCAAAAATGATCTCAAGTAAAATAGCCCCCTGGAATTCTTTTTTTTTTTTTAATTTTGTGTAGTTGTATTCTGGCTGTGGGGTGTGTGGCATCTTAGCTCCCCTACCAGGGATAAACTTATGCCTTCTGCAGTGGAAGCCCAGAGTCTTAACTGCTAGACATCAGCCAAGTCCCTCCACTGGAATTCTTATCTCTGCATTCCTCTCTCTGTAACTCTAGAAGACCACTGGCTGTGCAATAGTGAAAATAATGTCTAATATACAAAGCTCTTAGGAAAATTCAATAAAATACTGTATATGGAGTATCTGGTCCAAAGCTGGGCAAGTACTATGGACTAAATATACGTAAGTTTTTCCATCAACTCTAAATGCCCAAAGCCCCCTCCACATTTCAACTAACTTTAGCAAATCCAAATGCTACTTAAGTAAATCTTTGTATTTAAGAGAACAAATGAATCTCATGACTCTCCTCAAAATTGTCCAGTTAACCAGGATCAAATCTTCAGGTAGTATCTAAACCACACCATCTATCATGGCTCGCTTTGAAAGAACACAAGTAATATCTAATATCTCTGTATGTGATTGGAAAGGATATTATTTTACGTAAGAGAACAGATGTAGTTTGAACTGGAATGGCAATCTAGGAGTTTTAGCCTCAGTTTAGCAATTTGCTAAGGTATTTTGGGAAAGGAGTATGTCAAGGTTGTATATTGTCACTCTGTTTATTTAATTTATATGCAGAGTACCTCATGAGAAATGGTGGACTGGATGAAGCACAAGCTGGAATCAAGATTGCCAGGAGAAATATCAATAACCTCAGATATGCAGATGATGCCACCCTTACAGCAGAAAGCGAGGAACTAAAGAGTATCTTGATGAAAATGAAAGAGGAAAGTGAAAAAGTTGACTTAAAGCTCAACATTCAGAACACTAAGATCATGGCATCCAGTCCCATCACTTCATGGCAAATAGATGAAGAAACAGTGGAAACAGTGACAGACTTTACTTTTTTGGGCTCCAAAATCACTGCAGATGGTGATTCAGCCATTACTGCAGCCATGAAATTAAAAGACACTTACTCCTTGGAAGAAAAGTTATGACAAACCTAGACAGCATATTAAAAAGCAGAGACATTACTTTGCCAACAAAAGTCCATCTAGTCAAAGCTATGGTTTTTCCAGTGGTCATGTTTGGATGTGAGAGTTGGTCTGCAAAGAAAGCTGAGCACTGAAGAATTGATGCTTTTGAACTGTGGTGTTGGAGAAGACCCTTGAGTGTCCATTGGACTGCAGGGAGATCCAACCAGTCCATCCTAATGGAAATCAGTCCTGAATATTCATTGGAAGGACTGATGCTGAAGCTGAAACTCCAATACTTTGGCCACCTTTAAGAACTGACTCATTTGAAAAGCCCCTGATGCTGGGAAAGATTGAAGGCAGGAGGAAAAGGGGACGACACAGGATGAGATGGTTGGATGGCATCACTGACTCAATAGACTTGAGTTTGAGTAGGCTCTGGTAGTTGGTGATGGACTGGGAGAGCTGGCGTGATGCAGTCCATGGGGTCGCTAAGAGTCAGACACAACTGAGCAAATGAACTGAACTGACTCTGTGTGGCCCCCTTTACCAATGGAATGAAGAATAATTATAGGTAAATTTCTGTTTTATTTTACACAATCTCAAATAATGATGTCAAACACTTTCACTTTCAACCCTGTATCTAATTGTGTTTTTTGATCTCTAGAAAAATATATAGATTATTCGCACATAGTTTACTGGCATGAGCAATAAAGAAAACCAATGACTACTTTTCAAAGCAAAAAAAAAAGAGCCCATTATTTAGATCTTTAGCAGTATCCATTAAAGGAAGAATTATTATAACAGCCTTTGAAGAAATAGTTCAAATCACATTCATATCTAAATATGGGATACAAACTTAAACATATTTAGAATTATATAATGTTTCTTCTAATATGACTTTAACTAAATAGGTACTTGATAAATATTCGTTGTTAGGTATACATGCTTTGACCATTGAAAATAGAACATACATTTAATTTCCTGAGTTTCAAAAATAACGCTTGAGCATAATTATGAACCCAATTTTGTTCCTGGGAGATAGTAGCCTGAAAAGGAAAGAAAGAATGTGATAAATTATTCCTCAAATAATATTCTTTTTGAAAGCACAATTACCCAGGTAATAGCACCACATCTTTTATCATGTTAGGTATAATCTCCCCCTCCCACCAAAAAAAACAACAGATTTGTAAGCATGGCTTACAAGAAATAAAATGTCTTAAAGATAATGTCGTTACAAATTCATATAAGTTCTGAATCTGTTTTGAGAAAGGATTAATCCTGACTGTGGTCTACAGCGAGAACTTCTGATATTGTTCCATCCTCCACCATGGATGAACTCTTTAATTTCCACCATTCAGACACAGCAGTACGTTTATTCACAAACAACACATTTATTCCTAGGATATAAAGAAAAAGAAACTCAACATAGACCTTCACTTTGTTTTTCCTTTCTCAAAGACTGTCTGAATTATATCTGCTCTTCATTGATGATAATCTCCCCAGTAAACCAAGCTTTGGTGATAATGGATGTTATTGAGTTACTAATCAACGTTCCTATTTTTTATAGGAAGAAAGTTCCTATGAAACTTTACCTTCTTGAAAATTATTTGTTTTGGAAGAATATCAGAAATATAAAATATTACATCTGAGCATACATGCTTATTTTTACCATTCCAGTAAAAGGTCACCTCCGTAACTGATGAGTTTACTATAATCACATTTGTAGCTGAAAGAATAGGTATTTTCTGATTATCCCTGATAAGTTGTTATTCAGCTTGGCTATGTGAGCTGAGAGTAGAAAAGTAAATGGATCCAATACCAATTGTGGTCTAGGTTCATTTTCTATTATAACAATTTTTACAAAAAAAACAAAAACAAGGAAAATCAAATTAAAGCAATTTAAAAAAGAATTTTTGGGGAAATTTTACAACTGCCATCAAAACTCTTAAAACCCATAAAATGTTCCCATTCTACATTTTCTAAAATTACTCCTTGTTTTCTTCATCTTTAATAATTATATTAAGGACAGGGTAGAATATGCAAAGTTAAAGATTTAGTTTCAAGTTATTAAGCAATGCTATTTACTATCTTAAAGATAAATAAAAGTATGTTTCTAATAATAGCAAACTAGAAAGCATTTTAATATTGTTTTATTGTCATACACAAATATGTTTAACAATTTTTATAATCCATATGTTGCTGTAAATGTGTAATTTGGTATGCATGTTAAGTAAGCTAACACTAGCTACTATATTATGCAAACCCTGAAATCTCTACCACTTTGTATTTTTGAAGCTTATTCCTTGCTTATTTAAAATTCAGATAGAGGCAAGGGAGGGGTATGCGCTCTTAGTGATTCAGGAATTCAGATTGATGGAAGGTCTGCATCTAGAATGCCTGTGCCATAAGGCCACTTTAGACATTGACATCCAACCAACATACACAGAGTAATAAAATTTGAAGGATTGAATGAGGGATTTTTATAGGCCCAGTATCGGTAGTCATTTCCATCACTGCCATGCATGTCCTATTGGTCATAACTCAGTCACAATAAAGGTAGGCTTGGAAATAGTCTAAGAAGAAATGAAAAAGCAGGGAAATTATTATGGCCAACAGTTAACCAGTGTCTTTTATAGTCCCTTCATTCTATTAATATCTCCTTAATTCACAATACAATTTCAATATTTGTTCCTTTGAAAATGTTTGATTTCCAGATATAATTTTAAGCCCATATAAGAAGTCAAAGAACATTATTCTAAAATTATGTGTACCTGCAGAATTTCTTATGATTCATTCTAAACAATAATCTAAGAAATCATGATTAATAATGAGATACATATTTGTTATTGGTTGTACCCAGTATTGGCACATTAGGAAGTTTAGGGATCCTACCGTGTTTTGAATGTAAACTAGTGTGACCAATAGTGGGAGAGAGCCTGGTAGTGTATAAAATAGAAAATAGAGGCCAGCGTTTAGGCGTTCTGTTTGATTCCCTCGTCGGGTAATGATAATAAGTGTTGGGACTAGTGTTGCTTCAAATAAAATGTAAAAAAGGATTAGTTCTGTGGCAGTGAAGGTTATGATTAGGAACAGTAATAGTGAAATTAGTATGGTAATAAACAGTTATTTTTCGGGTTCAGTTTTCTTTTAACAGGTGATGTTGGCTGACTATTATTATTAGGGGGAGAAGTCATATAGTTAAAATTAATAGTGGTGTTGATAGGGAGTCGGAGAAAAAAACTAGTGAGAAGTTGAGGCTGTTGTCGCTGAATTGATTTATGAGAAGTAGGCTTGTGAGGCTAATTAGTAGGCTATGAGTTGTAGAATTAAATCAGATTATGTTACTTTTTGATAGTCAGGTTAGGGGTATTACTGTGGGAACGATGTATTTCAACATTGGAGTAGGTTAAGGTTTTGTATGTAATCAGTGCCATATATATTTGATAATATTATCAGCAGGGATAAGCCTAGTTCTGCTTCACAAGCTTCGAAGACTAGGAGAATAACAGGTATTATGCTGGCTAGGGTGAAATGTGAGTTTAAGATTGTTAGGGTAGCTATGACGAATAAGTATAATATCATTCCTTCTAGGCATAGAAGAAATGATATTAAGTGAGATCGGTATATTAATAGTCCTGCAAGGGATACTGTAAATGCTATTATAATGTTTATGTAAACTAGAGACATTTGGTAATTATGAGCTTGATCATAATCTAATGAGTCGAAATCATTTATTTTATTTATTTTTAATTTATTTTATTGGAGGCAAATTACCTTACATTAATATATTGGTTCGTTTTGCCATACATTGACATGAATCCGCCCCGGGTGTACACGTGTTCTCTTTCTTGAACCCCCCTCCCACCTCCCTCTTCCCCATATCCTCCCTCCATGTCATCCCCGTGCACCAGCCCCAAGCATCCTGTATCACGCGTCGAACCTGGACTGGTCACTTATGATAATATACATGCTACACTGCCCTTCTCCCCAATCATTCCACCTTCACCCTCTCCCACAGAGTCCCAAAGACTGTTCTATATGCCTATGTCTCTTTTGCAGTCTCGTATACAGGGTTCAGGTTACCATATTTCTAAATTCTATATATATGCGTTAGTATACTGTATTGATGTTTTTCTTTCTGGCTTACTTCACTCTGTATGATTGGCTCCAATTTCATCCACCTCATTAAAACTGATTCAAATGCATTCTTTCTGATGACTGAAAAATGCTCCATTGTGTATATGTACCAAAGCTTTCTTATCCATTCATCTGCAGATGGACATCTAGGTTGCATCCATGTCCTGGCTATTATAAACAGTGCTGCAATGAACATTGGAGTACATGTGTCTCTTTCAATTCTGGTTTCCTTGGTGTGTATGCCCAGGAGTGCGATTGCTGGATCATATGGCAGTTCTATTTCCAGTTTTTTGAGGAATCTCCACACTGTTCTCCATAGTGGCTGTACTAGTCTGCATTCCCACCAACAGTGTAAGAGGGTTCCCTTTTCTCCACACCCTCTCCAGTATTTATTGCATGTAGACTTTTGGATAGCAGCTATTCTGACTGGTGTGAAATGGTATCTCATTGTGGTTTTGATGTGCATTTCTCTGATTATGAGGGATGTTGAGCATTTTTTCATGTGTTTGTTAGCCATCTTTATGTCTTCTTTGGAGAAATGTCTGTTTAGTTCTTTGGTCCATTTTTTGATTGGGTCACTTAGTTTTCTGGAATTGAGCTGCAGGAGCTGCTTGTATATTTTGGAGATTAATCCTTTATCAGTTGCTTCATTTGCTATTATTTTCTCCCATTCTGAAGGCTGTCTTTTCACCTTGCTTATAGTTTCCTTTGCTGTGCAGAAGCTTTTGATTTTAATTAGGTCCCATTTATTTTTGCTTTTATTTCCAATATTCTGGGTGGTGGGTCTTGGAGGATCGTGCTGTGATTTATGTCAGAGAGTGTTTTTCCTATGTTCTCCTCTAGGAGTTTTATAGTATCTGGTCTTACATTTAGCTCTCTAATCCATTTTGAGTTTATTTTGGAGTATGGTGTTAGGAAGTGTTCTAGTTTCATTCTTTTACAAGTGGCTGACCAGTTTTCCCAGCACCACTTGTTAAAGAGACTGTCTTTTGTCCACTTTATATTCTTGCCTCCTTTGTCAAAGATAAGGTGTCCATAGGTGCGTGGATTTATCTCTGGGCTTTCTATTTTGTTCCATTGATCTGTATTTCTGTCTTTATGCGAGTACCATACTGTCTTGATGACTGTGGCTTTGTAGTAGAGCCTGAAGTCTGGCAGGTTAATTTCTCCAGTTCCATTTTTCTTCTTCAAGATTGCTTTGGCTAGTCGAGGTTTTTTGTATTTCCATACACATTGTGAGATTATTTGTTCTAGTTCTGTGGAAAATATCGTTGGTAGCTTGATAGGGATTGCATTGAATGTATAAATTACTTTGGGTAGTATACTCATTTTCACAATATTTATTCTTCCAATCCACGAACACGGTATATTTCTCCATCTATGAGTGTCCTCTTTGATTACTTTCACTAGTGTTTTATAGTTTTCTATGTACAAGTCTTTTGTTTCCTTAGGTAGATATATTCCTAAGTATTTAATTCTTTTCATTGCAACAGTGAATGGAATAGTTTCCTTAATTTCTCTTTCTATTTTCTCATCATTAGTGTATAGGAATGCAAGGGATTTCTGTGTGTTCATTTTATATCCTGCAACTTTACTGTACTCATTGATTAGCTCTAGTAGTTTTGTGGTAGAGTCTTTAGGGTTTTCTGTGTAGAGGATCATGTCATCAGCGAACAGTGAAAGTTTTACTTCTTCTTTTCCAATTTGTATTCCTTTTATGTCTTTTTCTGCTCTGATTGCTGTAGCCAAAACTTCCAGAACTATGCTGAATAGTAGTGGTGAGAGTGGGCACCCTTGTCTTGTTCCTGACTTTAGGGGAAATGCTTTCAGTTTTTCACCATTGAGGATAATGTTTGCTGTGGGTTTGTCATATATAGCTTTTATTATGTTGAGATATGTCCCTTCTATTCCCACTTTCTGGAGAGTTTTTATCATAAATGGATGTTGTATTTTGTCAAAGGCTTTCTCTGCATCTATTGAGATAATCATATGATTTTTATGTTTCAGTTTGTTAATGTGGTGTATTATATTGATTGCTTTGCAGATATTGAAGAATCCTTGCATTCCTGGGATAAAGCCCACTTTGTCATGATGTATGATCTTCTTAATGTGTTGTTGGATTCTGATTGCTAGAATTTTGTTAAGGATTTTTGCATCTATGTTCATCAGTGATATTGGCCTGTAGTTTTCTTTTTTTGTGAGATCTTTACCAGGTTTTGGGATTAGGGTGATAGTGGCCTCATAGAATCTCTTTGGAAGTTTTCCTTCCTCAGCAATTTTCTGGAAGAGTTTGGGTAGAATAGGTGTTAGCTCTTCACTAAATTTTTGGTAGAATTCAGCTGTGAAGCCCTCTGGACCTGGGCTTTTGTTTGCTGGAAGCTTTCCAATTACTTCCTCTATTTCTGTGCTTGTGATGGGTCTGTTCAGATTTTCTATTTCTTCCTGGTTCAGTTTTGGAAAGGTGTACTTTTCTAGGAATTTGTCCATTTCTTCCAGGTTATTCATTTTATTGCCATATAATTGCTGATAGTATTCTCTAATAAACCTTTGTATTTCTGTGTTTTCGGTTGTGATCTCTCCATTTTCATTTCTAATTTTATTGATTTGGTTCTTCTCCCTTTGTTTCTTGATGAGTCTGGATAGTGGTTTGTCAATTCGATTTACCTTCTCAAAGAACCAGCTTTTGGCTTTGTTGATTTTTGCTATGGTCTCTTTTGTTTCTTTTGCATTTATCTCTGCCCTAATTTTTACGATTTCTTTCCTTCTGCTAACCCTGGGCTTCTTCATTTCTTCCTTTTCTAGTTTCTTTAGATGTAGAGTTAGGTTATTTAGTTGACTTTTTTCTTGTTTCTTGAGGTGTGCCTGTATTGCTATAAACTTCCCCCTTAGCACTGCTTTTACAGTGTCCCAGAGGTTTTGGGTTGTTGTGTTTTCATTTTCATTCATTTCTATGCATATTTTGATTTCTCTTTTGATTTCTTCTATGATTTGTTCATTATTGAGCAGCGTGTTGTTCAGCCTCCATATGTTGGCATTTTTAATAGTTTTTCTCCCGTAATTGAGATCTAATCTTACTGCATTGTGGTCAGAAAAGATGCTTGGAATGATTTCAATTTTTTTGAATTTACCAAGGCTAGATTTATGGCCCAGGATGTGATCTATCCTGGAAAAGTTTCCGTGTGCGCTTGAGAAAAAGGTGAAATTCATTGTTTTGGGGTGAAATGTCCTATAGATATCTATTAGGTATAACTGGTCTATTGTATCATTTAAAGTTTGTGTTTTCTTGTTAATTTTCTGTTTAGTTGATCTATCCATAGATGTAAGTGGGGTATTAAAGTCTCCCACTATTATTGTGTTATTGTTAATTTCCCCATTCATACTTGTTAGTAATTGTCTTACATATTGCAGTGCTCCTATGTTGGGTGCATAAATATTTATAATTGTTATATCTTCTTCTTGGATTGATCCTTTGATCATTATGTAGTTTCCTTCTTTGCCTCTTTTCACAGCCTTTGTTTTAAAATCTATTTTATCTGATATGAGTATTGCTACTCCTGCTTTCTTTTGTTCTGTATTTGCATGGAATATCTTTTTCCAGCCCTTCACTTTCAGTCTGTATGTGTCCCTCGATTTGAGGTGGGTCTCTTGTAGACAACATATATGGGGGTCTTGTTTTTGTATCCATTCAGCCAGCCTTTGTCTTTTGGTTGGGGCATTCAACCCGTTTACGTTTAAGGTGATTATTGATAAGTATGATCCCGTTGCCATTTTCTTTATTGTTTTGGGTTCGAGTTTATATACCTTTTCTGTGTTTCCAGTCTAGAGAAGATCCTTTAGTATTTATTGGAGAGCTGGTTTGGTGATGCTGAATTCTCTCAGCTTTCCTTGTCTGTAATGCTTTTGATTTCTCCTTCATATTTGAATGACATCCTTGCTGGGTACAGTAATCTGGGCTGTAGGTTATTTTCTTTCATCACTTTAAGTATGTCTTGCCATTACCTCCTGGCCTGTAGAGTTTCTGCTGAAAGATCAGCTGTTATCCTTATGGGGATCCCCTTGTATGTTATTTGTTGTTTTTCCCTTGCTGCTTTTAATATTTTTTCCTTGTGTTTGATCTTTGTTAATTTGATTACTATGTGCCTTGTGGTATTTCGCCTTGGATTTATCCTGTTAGGGACTCTCTGTGTTTCTTGGACTTGGGTTATTATTTCCTTCCCCATTTTAGGGAAATTTTCAACTATTATCTCCTCAAGTATTCTCTCATGGTCTTTCTTTTTGCCTTCTTCTTCTGGGACTTCTATGATTCGAATGTTGGTGCGTTTAATATTGTCCCATATGTCTCTAATATTGTCCTCATTTTTTTTTTTTACTCTTTTTTCTTTTTCTGTCTCTGTTTCATTTATTTCTACATTTCTATCTTCTAGCTCGCTTAGCCTGTCTTCTGCCTCCGTTATTCTACTGTTTGTGTCGTCATGAGTGTTTCTGATCTCATCTATTGCATTATTCATTGTATATTGACTTTTTTAAATTTCCTCTAATTCCTTATGGAACATTTCTTCCATCTTCTCAATCCTTTTCTCCAGTTTATTTATCTGTAACTCCATTTTGCTTTCCAGATTTTGAATCATTTTCACAATTAAAATTCGAAATTCTTTATCTGGTAGGTTCCCTATATCTTCCTCTTTTGTTTGTGTTGGTGGGCATTTATCCTGTTCCTTTACTTGTTGGGTATTTCTCTGCCTCTTCATCTTGCTTATATTGCTGTGTTCGGGGTGGCCTTTCCGTCTTCTGACAGTTTGTGGAGTTCTCTTTATTATGTAGTTACCTCGTTGTGTGTGGGGTTGGATGGGTGACTTGTCAAGGTTCCCTGGTTAGGGAAGCTTGAGTCGATGTTCTGGTGGGTGGAGCTGGATTTCTTCTCTCTGGAGTGCAATGAAGTGTCCAGTAATGAGTTTGAGATGTCAGTGGGTTTGGGGTGGCTTTGGGCTGCCTGTATATTGAAGCTCAGTGCTATTCTCCTGTGTTGCTGGATAGCTTGTGTAGTATGTCTTTCACTGAAACTTGTTGACCCTTGGGTGGTGCCTGGTTTCAGTGTATGTATGGAGGCATTTGATGAGTACCTATCAATTAATGTTCTCTGGAACAGGAGATCTCTGGTGTTCTCAGGATTTGGCCTTAAGCCTCTGCCTCTGGTTTTCAGTCTTATTCTTGCAGTAGGCTCAAGGCTTCTCCCTCTGTTACTTCCAACGCAGTTCCTTCTGTTGAAAAAGCTCTTCTGTTTTCTGGTCTCCTCAGTGTCTAATTCCCATCCTGACACCAGGATGCGGTGGTGGACACTTCCCCCCCCCCCCCCAGCTCTCCTATTCAGTCCTGCTATGGGGAGGGAGGAACAGCTAACAAATATCCCTGGCATCTGTGGGGAGTGCTCGCGGTGTCTCGGCTACACTGGGAATGCTTCTGCTCAAGGCGTGTGTGCTTTCCCTGTTTATGCTGCTTAGGCTTTAGTTTGCTCTGCTGCAAGCTGTCCGCGGCTGGCGCTGGGTTGCATGCACTTCCCAGGTCTGAGCGGCTCAGGTTCAGGTCCTTGGGTACTCGACAAAGGCACAGACTTGGCTGGTCCTGCTTTTTGTGCCTTCCCCAATCCTAGCAGCTCAGGTGACCAAGCGTTTGGCGAGCGTGGTCGCTGCGACTTATCGCCTACCCAGTCCCTGCCGCTCGGTTTTCTGGGAGTACAACTGTCGCACTTTCTCAGGCGGATATCGACCGGCCCAAACCCGAGAAGTCCTGGCCAGCAAGGAAGCCTGCCTGCAGCTTGGCACGGGAAGCCTCTCTGGGGCCGCGGCTGCCCCCGCCCAGGCGCAGGCTGCCCTCCCCACCAGCATTGGTGGGGGCTGGGAGATGGCCCGCCCACTGCTGGCTCGCTCCACTCAGTGCCCGGTTCTGTGGGCGGGGCTGGCTTGGGGCTTTTCGCAGGCTTTTTCCAGCCCTCTCGCCCTTCAGCTGCAACCTCTGCTCTGGTATCTTAAGTTCGAGCCCTCAGTTTGCCCTGGGGCGTTCAAGCCCAGTTCTCCCTCTAAGCGCTGCTGCCAGCGCCTCCCTGCCCAGCCCCCGCCTGCTAGTGAGGGGCCCGGGTGTCTGCGCCACTTCTCCGCTGACAGTTTCCTCTGGGCACTTAGTCTGTGAGTTTTAATTATTTATGTCTTTTGTCTCCCAGTTATGCGGCCCTCTGAGGTTCCACTCGCCAGTGTTTCCAGGTGTTTGGAAACTTGTCTTTTTTTACTTTTTTAAGCCTCCCTTCCCAGGATGGAGCTCCGTCCCTCTTTTGTCTCTCTTTTTATATTTTATACTATTTCCTACCTCCTTTTGACAACTATGGGCTGCTTTTCTGAGTGCCTGATGTCCTCTGCCGGTATTCAGAAGTTTTTTTGTGGGATTTACTCAGCATTCAAATGTTCTTTTGTTGATTTTGTGGGGGAGAAAGTGGCCGCCCAGTCCTATTCCCCCGCCATCTTGTATCTCAGCCATTTATTTTATTTTAAACTAAATACCATATTCGGTTCATTCTAGGCCTTTTTGAGTTCATTCATAGGCAAGGCTTACGGCTAATAGGAAAATTAGAAAGAAGGCTATGGTGAGTATAGTGTTTAAGTTATTAGTTTGTGAGGTTCAGGGTAGTGGTAGGAGGAGTGCACTTTCTAGGTCAAAGAGAAGAAATGTAATAGCTACTAAGAAAAATTTTATGGAGAAAGGTAGATGAGCTGATCCTATTGGATCAAATCCACATTCGTATGGGCTTGTCTTTTCTGAGTATACGTTTAGCTGGGGGAGTCAGAATGCGATGATGACAAGTAGTGTAGCTAATGTAAGATTGGTTAGAAGGGCTAGTATTAGATTTATTATTCTTTTTTGGATTGGACTGAAACTAACTGATTGGAAGTCAGTTGTACTAACTGATACTAAAAGAATATGAGCCTCATCAATAAATAGATACATAGAGGAAAAGCCATACTATGTCTATGAAATGTCAGTATCAAGCAGCTGCCTCAAAGCCGAAATGGTGGCTGGAGGTAAAATGGAATTTTATTTGGCGGAAGAAGCAGACGATCAGGAAGGTAGATCCAATGATGACGTGGAGGCCGTGGAAACCTGTAGCTATGAAGAAAGTTGAGCCGTAGACTCCGCCTGAAATGGTGAAAGGTGCTTCATAGTATTCTGAGGCTTGTAGTAATGTGAAGTATACACCTAGTGCAATAGTAATAAATAAAGCTTGTAGTATGTGGTTACGGTTTTCTTCTATGAGACTGTGATGGGCTCAGGTGATGTAGACTCCTGAGGCTAGTAGGACGGAAGTATTGAGTAGTGGGACTTCTAGGGGGTTGAGTGGGTGAATGCCTGTTGGGGGTCAACAACCACCTAGTTCAGGTGTAGGAGCAAGGCTTGAGTGATAAAATGCTCAGAAAAATCCGGTGAAGAATAGGACTTCAGAAATAATGAAAAGGATCATTCCATAATGGAGAACTTTTTGGACAGTTGGGGTGTGATGTCCTTGGAAGGTGCTTTCTCGGATGATATCTCGTCATCATTGGTACATTGTGAGTATGTTTGTTGTTAAGCCAAGTATTAGTAGGACTATTGAGTTAAAGTGAAATCATATGATCAGGCCTGATGTTATTAGGAAGGCTGATAGAGCTCCTGTAAGGGGTCAGGAGCTTGGGTTTACTATGTGGTAAGCATGGGTTTGGTGTGTCATTATGTGTTGTCGTGCAGGTATAAGCTAACTAAAAGGGTAAATACATAGGCTTGGATTATGGCCACTGTGAATTCAAGAATTGTTAGTAGTACTAGGATAATGAATGTAATGAGGGCTGCTGTGGTACTGATACTTATTAATACGAGTGTGGCTCCTCCAATTAGGTGACTTAATAAATGTCCTGCAGTAATGTTAGCTGTTAGTCATGTGGCTAGGGCCATTGGTTGGATGAAGAGGCTAATAGTTTCAATGATGACTAGTATTGGAATTAATGGGGTTGGTGTTCCTTGTGGTAGGAAGTGGGCAAGTGATGCTTTACTTTTATTAGAGAAGCCTGTGATTACAGCACCTGCTCATAGTGGGATAGCCATGCCTAGGTTTATTGATAGCTGTGTGGTTGGTGTAAATGAGTGGGGAAGTAGACCTAGTAGATTTGTTGAGCCGATAAATAGGATTAGGGATATTAGTATTAGTGTCCATGTTTGTCCTTTAGTGTTGTGGATTCCCATTATTTGTTTTGATACAAGTTGTAGTGCTCATTGTTGAAGGGAGAGGAGGCGGTTGTTAATTAATCGATTTGATATTGGGAATAATAGGCTGGGGAATATGACAATAAGAGTAACAAGGGGAAGGCCTAGAATTATTGGGGTAATGAAAGAGGCAAATAGATTTTCATTAATTTTGTTTCTCAAGGGGTGCTTTGTTTTTGTGCTTTGGTTAGTGTTGGTTCAGGGTTGTGGTAAAAATTGTGCTTTGAAATTTTTAGTTGAAAAATAATAAAGAGGACTAGAAATATTGACAGGATTATTGTAAATCATGTTGATGTGTCTAGTTGTGGCATACCACCAAGGAGAGTACCATGCTCTCAATCTCTAACTTAAAAGGTTAGTGCTAGTTTAGCTTCTTGGTGATTTTATAGTATTGATGCAGATCATTTTTCAAAGTATTTTAGTGGGACTAGCTCTTGCCTAGAAAATCCCATGGATGGAGGAGCCTGGTAGGCTGCAGTCCATGGGGTCGCTAAGGGTCGGACATGACTGAGCCACTTCACTTTCACTTTTCATTTTCACACATTGGAGAAGGAAATGGCAACCCACTCCAGTGTTCTTGCCTGGAGAATCCCAGGGACGGGGGAGCCTTGTGGGCTTCCGTCTATGGGGTCACACAGAGTCAGACACGACTGAAGTGACTTAGCAGCAGCAGCAGCAGCTCTAGGACAATGGGTATGAAACTGTGATTAGATCTGCAGATCTCTGAACATTGTCCCTAATATAGGCCTGGTCGGGTTGATATAAGGGTTGTTTGGTTTAGGCGGCCTGGGATCGCATCTGTTTTTAATCCTAAGGAAGGCATAGCTCATGAATGCAGTACGTCTTCAGAAGAGATTAGCATTCGAATTGTTATTTCTATAGGTAACACTACTCCATTGTCTACTTCTAGTAATCGGAGTTCTCCTGGTTTTAATTCTGATGTTGGAACTATATAGGAGTCAAAGCTTAGGTCTTCATAGTCTGTATATTCATAACTTCAATATCATTGATGCCCCATGGTTTTTACTGTAAGGGATGGATTGTTGATTTCATCCATCATATATAAAATTCGTAGAGACGGGAGGGCAATTAAGATTAAGATAATGGCTGGTAGAATTGTTCAAATCGTTTCAATTTCTTGTGCATCAATTGTGCTAGTGTGAGTTAGTTTTGTTAGCAGTATTAGTGAAATAATGTAAAGTAGTAGCGAGCTGATTAAAAAGACAATTATTAGTGTGTGGTCATGGAAATGTAGAAGTTCTTCTATGATAGGTGATGTTGCGTCTTGAAAGCCTAGTTGTATGGGGTATGCCATATGAGATGTACAGGATTTTCACTTGTAACTTAACTTTGACAAAGTTATATAATATTTTATATTATGCTCGTGCCTATCATTATGGTGATGCTCAAGCTGCAGTTAAGTCCAGCTACAATTCATGCTCCGGGTCAGGGCCAGCTGAGTCCAAGCATCCCCCAAAATTAAAAAATACCAAATGCATGACATCACAGTTATGTGTGAGCATGGGCTGATTAGCCATTAGTCCATCGAGATGTCTTATTTAAGAGGAAAGAATGGGCGATTCTAGGTGAGATGGCCCTGAAGAAAGAACCAGATGTCTGATAAAGTTCATTAAATAGTTACCCCCACAGTCTATGGGCCCAGAGCGAGAAGAGGGATCCCTGCCAAGCGGGTTGCTGGTTTCACGCGGCATGGTGACCAAGCTTGTGATCTAGGGGTCGGGATCTGCATGTTGACAAGAACGGATTTGACTTAATGCACTATGTACGATCAGTAACTACATGTACTATGAACTATTAATGGTGTACTGTATTTGCTGATATGCATGGGGCATATAATATAATGTATTATATACATAATTATGTCCTATTACATTAATATTATGTACGTATCTACATGTAGATAAAAGTACGTACATTACTAACACGGTGCAGTGGCATATTATGTTGTTGAGTCCAAAGTTTGTGTTAAATTATTAAAGGTTTTGGCAAATTGAATACTAATGAGGCTCTTGGTGTTTGTGGGGGTATATCAATAGTTTTGTCAGGGAATAGTTTAAATAGAACATCAGCTTTGGGTGTTGATAGTGGGGCTATAGCTTCTTCCTTGAGTCTTGGGGAGGTTGGTTGTTCTCCTTTTCTGGTTTACAAGGCCTGTGTATTAAGTATACTACAAAGATTTGTCTTCACTTTAAGAGATTGTTTTCAATCATGCTAGCTACTGGTATCCGGAGAAGGCAATGGCAACCCACTCCAGTACTCTTGCCTGGAAACTCCCATGGATGGAGGAGCCTGGCAGGCTGCAGTCCCTGGGGTCACGAAGAGTCGGACACGACTGAGCGACTTCACTTTCATTTTTCACTTTCATGCATTGGAGAAGGAAATGGCAACCCACTCCAGTGTTCTTGCCTGGAGAATCCCAGGGACAGGGGAGCCTGGTTGGTTGCCGTCTATGAGGTCGCACAGAGTCGGACATGACTGAACTGACTTAGCAGCAGCAGCAGCTACTGGTATCAGTACTGGAATGAGGAGAAAATATATAATAGATGCTAGTTGTCCAATGACAATATATGGGTGTTCAACTGGTTGTCCTCTAATCCATGTGAGTGTTAGTAGATCTTCTACTTGAATTCAGAATAGGCATTGGCTGAGAGGTCGAAATGTCATGCTTCGTTGTTTAGATATGTGGAGTAGGGGTATGAGGACTAGGATTAGGGTGGATAGGACTAAGGCTAGGACTCCTCCTAGTTTGTTAGGGATTGATTGTAGGATTGTGTGTGCAAATAGGAAATATCATTCAGGTTTGGTGTGAGGGGGTGTGTTTAGTGGATTTGCTGGAGTGTAGTTGTCTGGGTCTCCGAGTCGGTCGGGTGTATATAGTACTAATAGTATTAGGACTAGGATTAGTAGTAAGATACCTAGGATATCTTTGATGGTGTAGTAAGGATGGAATGGGGTTTTGTCTGCGTCTGATGAGATTCCTGTTGGGTTGTTGGATCCTGTTGCGTGGAGAAAGAGTAGGTGAACTCTCATGTAAAAGAGAGCTCTCAAGGGAATAAAGATGTGACATATGATGATGGACCCTAACCACATCCATAAGAATCCTTTGCACCTGTTCAATACTCCCATCCCTCAACAGTCACAAGTGTTGCTCAAAGCTCACACTGGTAAATTCTCCAGTAACTTCTGAGTTTTGCCCCTGGGTAATTGAAATCACTTCTCAGGGAGCTGCCTTGAAGGTATACAATATATTCAATGAAAGACTGGTGGGGATTACAAGTTTTGCTCTCTTGCCCAGTATTGGGATAGAATCTGTGTTGTAGTGAAAGCTCCAGAGTTCATTGAGAAATAGGTAGAAGCTGGACTTCAGTTCAGTTCAGTTGCTCAGTCCTGTCCGACCCTTTGCACCCCATGGACTGCAGCACACCAGGCTTTCCTGTCCATCACCAACTTCCTGAGCTTGCTCAAACTCATGGCTGGACTTTACTTGACACCAAAAATTTGTTTTGTTACTTCTGTCCTATCTAGTGCTATTAATTCTCATAGAAGTATTGTTGAATATTGCTCCCTTAGCAAATCTCTTTCAGGAACACAAATACTCATTTCAATCTGCTTCTAGGGAACCCAATTCAATACAGGAGATAAATCATTTAAAATATGTTTAAAAGTCCCTGGCATCTCTAGACATGTTTAATGCAGGTAGTGAAGCTGCAGCCTCTAAATTAACATTTTACATTCTGAAAAATATGTCTGCATTGCTTCTTTACAAATAAGACTTTTCTTGTTTTACAACTATGCTGAGAGTCTTTGGTGTCCTTTATACTCATCAGGAATGAAACACTAGGAATAAATATATATGAAAAAATAAAGCTAGGGACCAAGATCTAAGAAAGAAGGTTGGTCTCAGCAAGTTCAGTTCAGTTTGGTTCAGTCGCTCAGTCATGTCTGACTCTTTGAGACCCCATGAATCACAGCACGCCAGGCCTCCCTGTCCATCACCAACTCCTGGAGTTGACTCAAACTCATGTCCATCGAGTCGGTGATGCCATCCAGCCATCTCATTCTCTGTTGTCCCCTTCTCCTCCTGCCCGCAATCCCTCCCAGCATCAGAGTCTTTTCCAATGAGTCAATTCTTCACATGAGGTGGCCAAAGTATTGGAGTTTCAGCTTCAACATCAGTCCTTCCAATGAACACCCAGGATTGATCTTTAGAATGGACTGGTTGGATCTCCTTGCAGTCCAAGGGACTCTCAAGAGTCTTCTCCAACACCACAGTTCAAAAGCATCAATTCTTCAGCGATCAGCTTTCTTCACAGTCCAACTCTCACATCCATACATGACCACTGGAAAAACCATAGCCTTGACTAGACAGACCTTTGTTGGGAAAGTAATGTCTCTGTTTTTTAATATGCTATCTAGGTTGGTCATAAAGTTTAGCTAAGTTTAATAGAATTTTTAATAGAGAAAAGCTAAATGTACCTTGTAAATCTATGCAATAATTGTAGACAAAAATATAAAGGTGATACATTTTGCCAAATTAATTTATAGATGTTTTACAATCAAAAGAAAATTTCAGTAGGTATATAATGTGAAAATTGACAAGTCAATAATCATAAAATGTAAATGTAAAGGGCAAAGAATAACAGATACTTCTGAAGAACAATTCTCATACTCATTCTGCCACATAACAATATCTATTATATACAGTAAATAAGATAGTATATTAAAGGAATAGATGAATGAAACAAAGTGGACTTGAAAAGTGAAAATCACTCAGTTGTGTCCGACTCTTTGCGACCCCATGGACTATACAGTCCATAGAATTCTTAAGGCCAGAATACTGGAGTGGGTAGCCTTTCCCTTCTCCAAGGGATCTTCCCAAGCAGGGATCAAACCCAGGTCTCCTGCATTGCAGGCGGATTCTTTACCAGCTGAGCCACAAGGGAAGCCCAAGAATACTGGAGTGGGTAGCCTATCCCTTCTCCAGGGTCTCTTGCGTTGCAGGTGGATTCTTTAACAACTGAGCTATGAGGGAAGCCCCCAAAATGGGCTTAATGCACCAAGTAATGCCTGCACCCCAAATGTGTCCACATCGTAGTCCCTGTGGATGTTATCTTAAGTGACAAAGGAGAATTCACAGATGTGATTTAGGCACAAATCGTCAAAGAGATAAATAGGGAAAGATTTCTTTATAATAAGAATAGGGGGATTAAGAATCAAGAGAAGTAAGAATGGATGTATAAGAAAATTTACCATTTAGATATATTAGAAATCTAATTTATTTTTTAAATTTTAAATTAACAAAGGAGAAAAACAATCTCCATGAACACTCTAAACAATTAGACTAGATCCCAAGTTTCAGTTAACCAGAAGATATAACTAGGTTAAATTTATATGTACCTAATAAAACAAATTTAAAATAAATGAAGAAAATGTTTACAGTAATATAAAGCTAAATGAATATCATATGTTATGTATAAAGTTATGTATGCTATGGACTTCCCAGGTGGTGCTACTGATAAAGAATCCGCCTGCCAATGCAACAGATATAAAAGAGGTGGGTTTGATCCCTGGATCTGGAAGATCCCCTGGAGGAGGAAATGTCAACCTACTCTAGTATTCTTGCCTGGAGAACCCCAAGGACAGAGGAGCCTGGCAGGCTACAGTCCATGAGATCGCAAAGGGTCGGACACAATTGAAGTGACAGAGCATGCATGTGGCATAAATGTCACATGCATTTAAAAACAGCTTTAAAATAAATGAGGAAAATGTTTAGAGTAATATAAAGCTAAATAAATATCATATGTTACATATGCTATACACAAAATTATATAAATTATCAAGGTTTATAAGATTACAGTTATATAAGTTTAAAGATAAATCTACAAACCTGGAGAATAAACACACACACACACACAAATCTGTGAGTATCCAGGTGGCAGCTACAGAAAGAGTAAATAGATTTGTACATTTACATGATGGAATACTATTCATTAAAAGTTCTTTAAACACAATGAAATTAAGCTAGAAAATATGAAGAAAATATGACTAGAGCTAAGTGTACAACACCAATGCAAACACTGTCAGCCCTCCTAATCTGTGTGTTCTATATCTTCAGATTCAACTGCAGATCAAAACTGTCCCTTAATTTCCAGGAAGTTCCAAAAAAAAAATTTTGAATTTGCTGCACACTGGCAATTATTCCCATAGCATTCACAATTATATTTGCAACTATTTACACAACATTTACATTGTATTAGGTGAATAAAATAGCAAAATGGAAACAAATATATAATAAAAGATTCACAAAGCTAAAAGTTAATTTTTTGACAATATAAATAATATGCATACACCTGTGGCAAAACTGATTAAGAAACAAGGTCACCATGAGACAATTTCAGGAAAAGAAAAGGTACAGTACTACAGAACTTTAAACATTATAAATATATCAAATTACTACTTTGTACAATACAGCAAGAAATTTGAAAATGTATATTGATGAAATTGACAAATTCCTAGAAAATTTTGACTTTTGAAAACTAAGTCGACAAGAAATAGAAACAAGGATGAAATCCAGAAGTTACAGAACCATGGCTAGTCACAATTCCAGTTATTAGACACATGAAGACTGCTGCTGCTGCTGCTGCTGCTGCTGCGTCACTTCAGTCGTGTCCGACTCTGTGTGACCCCATAGACGGAAGCCCACAAGGCTCCCCCGTCCCTGGGATTCTCCAGGCAAGAACACTGGAGTGGGTCGCCATTTCCTTCTCCAATGTGTGGAAGTGAAAAGTGAAAGTGAAGTCGCTCAGTCATGTCCCACCCTTAGCGACCCCACAGACTGCAGCCTACCAGGCTCCTCCGTCCATGGGATTTTCTAGGCAAGAGTACTGGAGTGGCTTGTCATTGCCTTCTCCGCATGAAGACTGCAGCAGCAGTGAAAGTTTGTTTCTTCTGATTAAATGTGATTCTTATTAGTCTGCTTTGACAAGTTAATCCTTTATGTGAGCACAGTTTTATTTCTTCTAAAAAATACTGAATTTTAATTTCACCAAAAAAACACACCAAATATTAATAATACTATATTTTTAGGGGAGAGCTATATTTGTTATATTGTTTGGGGGATTTTGTTTAGTATTTTAGTTTACAAAATAAAAAAACAAATTGATCAAGCCATGTGACATGGAAAATTTTAGTTCTCCAACCAGAGATTGAAACTGTGCCCCTTGCAATGGGAGCATGGAGTCCTAATCGTTGGACCAACAAGGAATTCTTATACAGAATAAAATTTTAAAACAAAGTTTATGAAATGTAACATACTTGATATACTCCATTTTTAGCTCAAACACATTTCATTTAAAACTTGTTTGATGAAACTAATACTACATAAAACTATTTAACAACTTTATGTAATTTACCCACTTGCAAGTGTGACAAGTTTTTATGCAGCAAGTTGTTATGAATAATTCTAAAATCCTGAAGGTAAGGGTATATTATAGAAACATTTATTCATAGCTGGTGCTTCTAAAATGTAAAGTGGTTTTCAAGAGAAATTAGTGATATATTCGGAAAACCACTATAATGTATTTGTATACTGTGTTAACTGGTCTTTAGTATTTATACTATTAGTCAAGTACCAAAAGTAGAAAATATATTTTTGAACAAATTACTCAATTTTCTAAGGCCAGGAGCTATTCTAGGTTTTAAAAATCATTTTAGTTTCTGAAAACCTCTTTCTCCTCTCTCCTTTTATATAACTACTATTTTATCTTTTACTTCCTGGAAACTGGAAAGCAAGTTTTTCTTTATTAAATAATAGATGTTCATGAAGATATAAATATATAAATAAGGATAATTTTTAAATTGCTATTTTAATGAATAGCAATAAATTTATTTTGCTATGTCTGGATAATATGTGTGATCACTATCCACGGTTTGCTCAATATAACCTGATTTTTTTTCTCTTTTTCTTGAGGGACAAATAATTGCAGTATTTAAAAAGTGATTCAAGTACAATCCTACAGTCTTCATACTCTTTAATCATCAGAGAAATGCAAATCAAAACCCCAATGAGATATCACCTCAAATCTGTCAGATGACTCCCATCAAAAAGACAGCATATAACAAATGTTGATGATAATGTGGCAAAACAGGAACCCTCCCTCACTATTTGAGGGAATGTAAACAAAGATCATGGCATCTGGTCCCACCACTTCATGGGAAATAGATGGAAAAACAGTGGAAACAGTGTCAGACTTTATTTTTTTGGGCTCCAAAATCACTGCGGATGCTGATTGCAGCCATGAAATTAAAAGACGCTTACTCCTTGGAAGGAAAGGTATGACCAACCTAGATAGTATATTAGAAAGCAGAGACATTACTTTGCCAACAAAGGTCCATCTAGTCAAGGCTATGGTTTTTCCTGTGGTCATGTATGGATGTGAGAGTTGGACTGTTAAGAAAGCTGATCGCCGAAGAATTGATGCTTTTGAACTGTGGTGCTGGAGAAGACTCTTGAGAGTCCCTTGTACTGCAAGGAGATCCAACCAGTCCATTCTAAAGGAGATCAGTCCTGGGTGTTCATTGGAAGGACTGATGCTAAAGCTGAAACTACAATACTTTGGCCACCTCATGCGACGAGTTGACTCACTGGAAAAGACTCTGATGCTGGGAAAGGTTGGGGGAGGGAGGAGAAAGGGATGACAGAGAATGAGATGGCTGGATGGCATCACCGACTCGATGGACATGAATTTGAGTGAACTCCGGGAGTTGGTGATGGACAGGGAGGCCTGGCGTGCTGTGATTCATGGGGTCGCAGAGAGTAGGACACGACTGAGGGACTGAACTGAACTGAAATTGACACAGCCACTCTGAAAACCAATATGGAGATTCTTAAAAAATTAAAAATAGAAGTAGTATATGATCCAGAAATTCTACTTATGGGTATTTTTCCAAAGAAAACAAAAATACAAATTTGAAAAGATATATGTGTCCCTATGTTTATTGCAGCATTATTCTGAATAGCAAAGATATGGAAGCAACCTAAGTGTCCATTAAATGAATGGATAAAAAAGACATGGTGTATATATATATATATATATATATATATACGTATATATATGTATATATATACATGCAATGGAATATCACTCAGCCATAAAAAAAGAATGAAACCGTGCCATTTGTGGCATCATAAACAGACCTAGAAAGCATTATGCTAAGCAAAATAACTTAGAAACAGAAAGATGAACACCATATGATTTCACTTATTTTTGGAATTTTAAAAATGAAACTTACAAACAAACATGACAAAATAGAAAGATACTCATGGATACAAAGGACAAAATACTAACTGCAAAAGGGGAGAGGGTTGGGAGGATGAGTGAAATAGGTGAGAGAGATTAAGAGGTACAAACTTCCAGTTATAAAATAAATAAGTCACAGGATTCAATACAGCACAGGAAAAGCAATAAATAATATCACAGTAATTTTGCATGGTAAAAGATAAAATTATTGTGGTGATCATTTTGTACTGTATAAAAATATCTAATCACTATGTTGTGTTCCTGAAACTAATGCTGTAAATCACTGACACTTAAATAAATAAGGAGTGTGGAGAAAGAAATACAACCACATTCTTTAAAAATTTCTTAAAATAGACAGAATGTTGGCAGGATGGGGAGAAATCCTCTTCCTTCACTTCCTTATGTTTATATATATATTGGCATAAACTTTTTGGTGAGAAGGTTAGCAGTATCTGTTATATTTAACATAGGCATGCTTTTATCCCAGAAACTTCATTATTTAGGATTCTATACAAACAATCACATGTACACAATAATACAAACATGCTTGTTGTCACATTACTTCTGGTAGAAAAGTTATAGTAATAGCCTAAAAGTTTATTAATAGAAGAATGGCATTACATCATGTTACTGTGAAATATTACATGGCCATCAATTAAAAAGGCAGATATCTTTCTTTAGGAATGAAAATAGAGCTTAGATACATTGTTATGCTTAAAAAGGTCATTTAGTTTTTACAGTCATGCATATTGGGAAAATAGTTTCACACATAGTAATATAAAGAGTAGTAAAAATTATAAGAAAATGCTAACAAAAGAGCAGAGAAGTACATTAAGTTTTCAGTTTAAATGAAGAAACTTCTCCCCTTGAAGAAACTGTTTCATACAAAACACTTCTTATTTTTAACTATTTCACTCTAATGAGTCATTTAGAAAAAGGACTATGCCCTAGTGAGCTGCCTGATTTACCATTATTGTAAAGTATATAAAAGAGGAATTTCATACCTATTCTATAAACTGCTATTGTTTATATTAATAATTGCTTGCATCATAATCAAAGTGTTTTATCAGTTTCCCGATGGGTGCCTTGCAGCTAAACACTATTATAATTAACCTTCGATCCCTGGATTGGGAAGACCCCCTGGAGAAGGAAATGGCAACCCACTCCAGTATTCTTGTGTAGAGAATCCGATGGACAGAGCCTGGCAGGCTATGGTTCATGGGGTCACAAGAGAGTCAGACACAACTTAGCGACAAAGCAGCAGTAGCAATATCTGTATAGATACTTCATATCATGGAAAGTTGAAGGGACTGGAAATAGAAGTTTATGCAGATACTTATAATATATCCATATCTATGTTTGGCCCCCAAATTTCAAACATGAACAGTACAATTTCTAATCTCTTCCATTTACAGGTGCCTCTTTTGTCAAGTTTCAACTCCCTTGAATATCCAAACCCTCAATCATCTAAAATAATTCAGTGTTTCATAAATCACTCATATAATCAAGATCAGATGATGTATGATTAGTTATTGTTATAATGAAAAGGGAAGACGTAAGTAAATATTTATAAATGATAGTCAAGATGGGATCACTGATGAAATTCAATTTTTTTCACAAAAGCTGATGAAATTATCATCTCAATGTTGACAGTCTCTTTTGGAAGAAAATCCAAAGTAAATATTAAGCTATCAAGATTTCAGTTTATTCATTTTATGAGCTTAAATTGTTGCCTATAGTACAGAAATCTGTCATGTAAAAACCTTCATTTGCAGGTACTATAGTTAAAAAAAACTTTCATCAGTATGATGTTATTAAATCCTCTCACAAAAAATCTCTTAAAATACATTAATCTTCATATTAGAGATAAGGAATCTAAAGTTCAGGCAGAACAGGATGTTTGAACAAGTTTTATAGCACAGATTAATAAAGTATGGACTTGAGAACTAGACACTCTGGGTTCAAATTTATCTCTACTTTGCATTTACTGAATGACGCATGAAAGTTACTCAAACTCTCTATTCTCTAGTTTTCTCATTCAGAAAATGGAGTGATGAAAATGATAGTACATTTTTCACACCCTTATTATGGTAAAGAGATGAGTCAAATACTCCTAAACAGTAATTGGAACATAGAAAGTATGAGTATTGGATATTGGTAACTGATGGAGTCTAGACTTGAACTTAAATCTGTTGTCAGATTTAAATTCTGGAACAAGACAAACTGGATTTCATTCTTACTCAACTATGCAGAAGCTGTGTGAATTATGGGTGAGCAATTTTCTTCATAGATATGATAGGAATAAAATACACTTGCATACAAAATAGACTTGTTATGAGAATTATGTTTGTCCCCATAGTAGAGAAGTTACATAGTGCCTCATTCAGACCAGCTGTACAGTAGATGATAATTTCATTTTCAACTCCTATGCAAGTATTTTAGTGATTCTACTTACAAAAGGTGCTAATTAAGTAATATTTATTTAAAACTTAATGCACACATAAACAATGCTGGTCTTACTGACTCACTTCTCAGTGTAATCCATAAGTCATCATCCTCATTTTACAGATGAGGAGATCAAGGCAGAGAAAGGTTAGGCAATGTTTCAAAGATCATAAAACTAAGTGATAGGATCAAAGTGAGGATCCAAGCCATTAGTACCTGACATTACATTCTGTTGCTTCTGACATTTCCATATTTAGATACACTTCCTGATGTAATTAGACATTCCAGGTGGTGTTGGTGGTAAAGAATCTGCCTGCCAATGAAGGAGATGTAGGATATGTGGGTCCCTGGGTGGGGAAGATCCCCTGAAATAGGAAATAAAAACCTGCTCTAGTATTCTTGCCTGGGAATTCCATAGGCAGAGGAGCCTGGTGGACTACAGTCCATGGGGCCACAAAGAGTCAGACTGAGCAGCTGAGCACATGTGCGCACACACACACACACACACACACACACACACACACACCCCTGATGTGATTAATTTTTTAAATGGAACACATAAGACTGGTATCTATTCTGATAACTTAGGAATCAGGATTGATTAAAAATTCTTCCAACTATAAGATAGCTAGAAATACTAGAACAAATACAACAAACATTCTCCCAAATTAAGTGATATGCCCAGGGGTCAAAAATAACAAGGGAGTGGAAACAAGAATTTTAATCTGTTTTCAGAGATATACCAATCTCCATGGTTGAGAAATTTCTGATTTAACAGGCACACTATGAACAAGAGACTAGACTTTGAAATCAAGCAAGATTGGGTAGATGGTATGCCCCACAATAATCAAATCCTTAAAATAGAAGCTAAAGACCATTTGTTGCCCAACAGAGGGAATGGACTGGGAATACATCTATCCTGATCAAGGCTCAGAGTACAAAAAAAAAAGTCTCTAAGATTCATAATTCAGACATTCAGTGTTTTGTTATACAATTTAATATAAACTGACTGTTCACACAGATATAGAATGAATACTGTGAATAAGATTTAGCAAAAACAACAGACTCTAGTCCTGTGAGGGTTTTATACATTTAAATTATAAGATGTGGAAAAAAAATAGTATACTAAATAGAAATCTAATAGTATATTACAGAGAAACAAATACAAAATTTTTAAAGTAAATTGATTAATTTAAATGATGAAGTTATTAATATTCAAAATTATCAATAAGAGAAACAAGAACATGACCAAGGAACATTAGTTACATCTACAGGATTCATTCTTTGAATTCTAGGCAGATTTGAAAAGGAAATGAGTGTATTTAAGGAAATAAATCATTAAAATAAAATATAACTCCAAGGACATATCAAACAGCACACTTGACACTACTGAAGATGGAATTAATGATATGGAAATATGGATCTGAAGGTACAACTCACAATGTAGAAGGTAGAAAATAAAAAGAGCTTGTGCAATATGAAAAAATAGAATGTATTTCAGAGGTCTAATTTGAGTTGCAACAGTCTTACTCAGGATGCATATTGATTTAGACTTCTTGGAAGAAAAACGATGACCAACCTAGATAGAATATTAAAAAGCAGAGACATTATTTTGCCAACAAACATCTGTCTAGTCAAAGCTATGATTTCCGGTAGTCATGTATGGATGTGAGAGTTGGACTATAAAAAAAGCTGAGCGCCAAAGAATTGATGCTTTTGGACTGTGGTGTTGGAAAAGACTCTTGAGAGTCCTGTGGACTGCAAGGAGATCCAACCAGTCCATTCTAAAGGAGATCAGTCCTGAATATTCATTAGAAGGACTGATGCTGAAGCTGAAACTCCAAAACTTTGGCCACCTGATGCAAAGAACTGACTCATTTGAAAAGCCCCTGATGCTGGGAAAGATTGAAGGCAGGAGGAAAAGGGGACGACACAGGATGAGATGGTTGGATGGCATCACCAATGCAAGGGACATGAGTTTGAGTGAACTCCGGGAGTTGGTGATGGACAGGGAGGCCTGTCGTGCTGCAGTTCATGGGGTCGCAAAGAGTCAGAAACCACTGAGTGACTAAACTGAACTGAACTGAATAACAGCAGAGGACAAAGGATAGGGAAAAGCGTTTTTAAGATGCTACAAAAAAGTCAGAGTGAAAACATATTCATTGAAATTCTTATTGAAAAACATGGATGAAATAAAGACTTTCATTGTGATACAGGGGTAAATTAAGACATTTTCAGACAAATGAAACTAAGTTTAGCATCAATAGACTTTCACTAAAGAAATTTCTAAACAATATACTTCAAGAATAAGGAAAATGTGGAGATAATCTTGTAGAAATATTTAACATTCAACACAGCAATGTGAACAAAGAATGAGAAAGTAATTACTAAGATGTAATCAAAGAGGAATTGAATTAAATAGCGAATAACATCTATTTGGGGATTAAAAATTGGGAAGAACTGTAACACTGGACAACGATAACATTTAAGTCAGGACTGACAGGATAGATATAGACATTTTCAAGTTTTTTTATTATTCAGAAAAATATTTATATTATTGGTTTGCTTTAAACTTGTAAATATAGAAACATTTTAAAGTAAAAATTCAGTTCAGTTCAGTCGCTCAGTCGTGTCCGACTCTCCGCGACCCCATGAATCACAGCATGCCAGGCCTCCCTGTCCATCACCAACTCCCGGAGTTCACTCAGACTCATGTCCATTGAGTCGGTGATGCCATCCAGCCATCTCATTCTCTGTCGTCCCCGTCTCCTCCCACCCCCAATCCTTCCCAGCATCAGAGTCTTTTCCAGTGAGTCAACTCGTCGCATGAGGTGGCCAAAGTATTGGAGTTTCAGCCTTAGCATTAGTCCTTCCAATGAACACCCAGGACTGATCTCCTTTAGAATGGACTGGTTGGATCTCCTTGAAGAATACAAATACAGTATTTAACATCCAAACGAAAAATAGACAAAAGACATAACCATAAAAGATGCTCAACCTCACTATTAAATGGAAAAATGTGAAATAAAACCATATGTTTTTTAATTTCATACCTATCCTATTGGAAAAACTCTAAATGTCTGATGATAAGTGTTGGCTAGAAAGTGGAGCAACAGGAACTCTTACATGGCTTGTGTGTGTGGATTAAGGCAACCACTTTAGCAAACATTTTGGTAATATTTTGAGAAAGTGAAAGTGCTCTAAAAAACTTATGCTAAAATGCTAGAACTTCTGTCATCTTTTCCCTGACTCTTAAACAGCCTGAGGCAAATCTCATATTTGTACTAAATTACATGAACCATTGTTAAAGTTATAGTAGATATTAGTTAACTCAGGGCTTCCCAGGATTCAAATACACTTAAAAAAAAAAACAAAAACATATTTTCCTTCTCTGGGGAAATGCAAGAAGTTAACCAGAGGTTTTGTCATTTGTAAGCAACAGCCTTGATTCCTTACTAACTTACTTAGGTTAAAGCAATGATCTTTTCAAACCTGTTCTCAGTGTCTAGTAGTAGACCTGGCTTATAGTAAGCTTTCAAAATAGACTTCAATTTCAAATTACTGGGTAACATCCAGGTATAAATTAAATTCTTTACAATGTGGTTTTTTAAGACATTATCTATAACATCAGAATAGAAACTTAATAAACACCATTCAGCAAAAGTTCTTGAAAGATAAATTCATTCAGTGTGCAAGATTTGGCCTCTTTTACATAACTTTCATTTCTTCTTAATTTACATGTTATTTTCAGGGTACTATGTTTCTCCTCCAGGAACAAATTATTTGAAGAACCCTAAGTAACTTCTATGGTGTTGTACTTCAGATGTGATAAAAATCTCTTTGGTTTAGAAATGGAACTAGAAAAATTGCAATACACATGTATGAAATGCTTTTCATTTTACAGACATATGAAGAAGCCCTTTCCCTCTCACAATCTTTCTGTCTTCAAAAGTCCATGAAACATATGAGCCTAATGAGACCTGATAGCTTCCTGAACTGAAAAATACAATAGTTTTGTAAAACCAGGGGCATTTAGCTTTTTTTTTTTTTTGTATTCTTGTAGTTGTTATCCCATGGCATATTCAGAGAGACCAATACAGCTTTAGCTTTGTTTTCTATTGCTGGGCAGGCATGATGGTAACTGAAAGTTCATCTGGAGTTTTAATTAAATGTGTTTCTAGAAATGCAGCAAAACAGATCAGAATGATTTGCTTTTAATTCCCTTTGGGGAAAGTTGCTGGCATGGGCTAAGCTGAATTACCATTTTGCCTTTTTTTCTTTGTTTTTGAGTGTGTCCCTTTGAGCAACACTGCCATAGCTGCTGGTTATGCAATTAGGCATCTCTGTCTACCTCCCTTTCAATCTTTTTCTCCTTATTAATCTAGTAGGAAAATGTTAAGCCCCTAGGCATCTGTATCTATTAATAGGAAAAGGAGATTAACTGTCCCCTGTCCCTGTTGCATAGATTTATGATGAGTAGACGTCTAGCAGAGTTCTCTTTTGTTTCCTCCTTTTTAGTAACAAGAAAGCTACAGGTATACTTGCAACATCATAAAGTGGCTCAGCGGTAGAGCCTCTAATCTGATCTCTGATGGGAGATTGTTGGCCCTCCATCTTGTGTCCATACAAAGGATTAGGACAAAGGAAACAATTAGATTTAGTTCAACACTCTTCTTTTACAGATGAAGAAATAGAAGTCATGTGAGGAGTCACAGGAAAGGTAGGTAATTAATGACAAAGCAGAAACAACTACAGTTTCTAGATGAACCTGAGCAAAGGACTCCTGTGCCCACAGTAGAGAAAGCAAAGCTCTGACAGCAGGTGTTTGCAGCAAAGGGCTTTTTGCAGGACACCAAGCAAAGTGGGAGACAAGTTTCAAAACTACTTCAACTTGATCTTTGACTTAGGGGTTTTTTAAGGGGAAGAATGAAGAAGCTGGGCTAATCATGGTCTTGTGACATTTCTTGATCATAGTTCTAGGAGTCAGTATGTCTGTGGTTTACAAGTCTCTGGTCTGGTTGTCCCTGATCCAGGCACTTGTAAGCTCATCTTGCCTTAGAGAAACAACCTGAATTTGTATGTTAACAATGTTATAGACAACAACGATTTCAGACATCTGATTCTGGTTGCTTATGGCTCAGCACAGGACTGAGGTCAGAGGGGAACAAGAAGGAAAACAAGAAAGGGACAAAACAAAAGAATAAAGATTTGAATTGGGACAAGTCAATCATAAACTTGGCAGGGGAACTCAATTTAAGAGGAACTCAGTTTCATAGGTATTCTACCACTTTTATGAAAGTTCTGAAATTTTTTATATCCCTTATTTTGGGATCAAAACTTAACATTTTTCATAAGTGAAATATTTAGAAAATTATTCCTTCTGGGATAATAAAAAAATTAGAACAAGACAGATAGTAGAACAGAATTGCCTGAACAGAATTTTGAAAAAGAATTAGCTGAAAAGAAAGACAGCAAGTATGTGTCTGGTATGAGACATTACAGAAGAGCTCTTATTTAATTCAAAAATGCTATTTTCAAACTATCTAAGGATTCTCAGTGTACATCACTCATAAGAATCTAGGTTTTTTTCTTTCCCTACAAAAAGACAATTTTAAAACATAATTATATAAGCTAAAAATTAGCAAACACAAAGGGATAGTTTGTTACATAATGAAGTGATTCTTCAAGTGCAATACTAGTAAAATGAAGAAGACTACACTAATACTAGTTATATCACAGTGTTCTTATGAAGGTTTAATGAGTTGATATAGGTAAAGTGCTTAGAACAATGCCTGGCATATTATAAACATTACATGTATTTTGTACTCTATGGTGCATGCATATGTATTCAGTCGCGTCTGACTCTTTTCAAACCTATGGACTGTAGCCCACCAGGCTCCTCTGTCCATGAGTTTTCCAGGGCAAGAATCCTGGAATGGGATGCCATTTCCTTCTCCAGGGCATCTTCCTGACCCAGGGATTGAACCCATGTCTCCTTCATGGACCTTGTATCCTCCATGTATAGTTAAGAAGCATTTGCCACAAAAATGTAATAGAAAACAAACCTTATTGCTTTATGTTTCATTATGAGTTTTCTAAAGGTGTGTATGCCTTCTGTAGATAACAGGGCTTTATTTCCACAAAAAATTCTCAACTGTTTCCCTGGATCTTTGAGACAACTAATGTTTCACCTGTTCCTGGCTGGATATCACTTCATAGGAATCTATAAAGAAATCTATAATAAAAGAAATTGCTGAGACATCCTTTGACTATAAAACAAAGGATATGTGCCTGTCATCTTGTATTCTTTCTTCTTCTTTGCCCAATGTTTTTCAAACTTGAACGTGCATACAAATCTCTTAGGAAATTTGTTCAAATGCAGATTTTGATTCTCCAGGTCTCCAGTGGGGCCTGAGAATCTACGTTTCCAATAAGATTCCAAGATGACAATATCACAATTTATGCAATTTCGATCACTTATGATTATAAACAAATTATCTTGATTCTTCATGGACTCTCAGCTGGCAGTTCTTCTGTAGTCTTCCTGATTCAGGCACTTAAACTTCGCACCACATTTCTAATTTTCCAGTCTTCCTCACTCCAATTCACGTCTCTCCACTGCCAAGTAGTGTTTTGATCTCACTCACCTTGTGCTAAAAATCTTTCAGTAGATCACCTGCCTAAAATTCATTTACTGGGCATCAACTATGAGAAGAGTACTCTACAATAAACCTACTATATCCTCAGAATACAAAGATGAAATAAACATAATAATTTTAAAATAAAAAAGGGCAATTGTCTAGATACAAGCTGAGATCAGAAAGTTAGAAAAGATTTGTTGTTATGCTTAAGGTTTCTCATTATCAACAGTCTTTTATGCCAGATTAGCCCCACATTTGAAATGTATGACTCTAGAATTTCAAGGATTCAAGATTTATTATTTTAGGCCATAAATGATTTTTAGAACTCTTGGGTGTCCATGTCAGTTATTCAAACCGCATTTCTGCTGTCCTGAGAGTGAGTCCTTTGAAGGCTAAGAGATGAGCAAGATGACAATTCCTGAATCTCCTGAAGGTTCTGTAAGGTCTGGTATAAGATCCTTGTATCAGGATTTCTGTGTGCAGAATCATCTTTCTGAGAAAATCTTCTTTCTGAGTCTAAGAAAAATCTCAGACTTCTCGTATTTGAAACTACTTATCTCATGCTACATACTGAAGTCTGATCAGAAGATGAACCCCTGATAATGACTTGAGCATGCCTTCTCTCCTACTAAAAATAACTTTATTCCTCTGAAAAATATACTTCTATGTCCTTCAATGTCCAGCTTTAAACCACCTCTCCCTAAAGCCTTCTCTATTTATATCAAGTGACCTCTACTTCTTCTTCCCAAGAATCTTCATGGCTAGATACTTGGTGGGGATTTATTACAGGCTTCATATTTTCTAATTGTTTTATAAAATTTTTAGACCTTAAAAGGCAGTGACACTCTGTGGTGTTCCTATGTACTGTACTTCACGAACCACTCTAATATGCTAGTCATTTAGTATTTTCATTAGCACTTGATAGTGAAGATGGTGCTATTTGGGTTCAGCATTAGGACAATGGTCCTGTTTTGGGGGGCCACACCCAAATGGAATATGCCTTTCTGAAAGGACAATCAAGGTGTTGGAGGATCCAGAAATGCTTTTCCTTCATCTGAAAAATGTAGATATTCATCAGGACACCTGTGGGTGTCTTAAAAATTGTTCTCAAACATTGAATGGGAGACTGGTACTTGGGTTACCTGGGCCAGTTTGGAAAGAAGAGGAAGTCAGTATGTGTAGGACTTGACTTGCTGTCTAGCTATGCCAAAGGGTTAATAACCTGCACTTCACCTTCTCCAGACACAACAACTAATAAAAAATGGTTAGCTCAGAAGGAAGGTAGGACTGAATCTGGCAATTCACAACCTCAGTGCGTTTGACTGAAAAGGACTAGAATAGGCAAGGCATAATATGGGAGACAGGGACAGAAAGTAACATTTCATTTCAATATTTTTGAAAATGTGCTTTGCTTTTTCATTATTAAAAAAAATTCTTCATGTTTTGAGAAGGGATAGAGAATTGTATTATGAAATGATTTTTCTGATAAAACAAGATATGCTTTCAATAGGAGAGTTTTCCAAATTACTCAACCCTCTGTCCAAGTGACAGTTCAGTTCAGTTCAGTTCATTCGCTTAGTCGTGTCCGACTCTCTGCGACCCCATGAATCACAGCACGCCAGGCCTCCCTGTCCATCACCAACTCTCGGAGTTCACCCAAACTCATGTCCACCGAGCTGGTGATGTCATCCAGCCATCTCATTCTCTGTCGTCCCTGTCTCCTCCCGCCCCCAATCCCTCCCAGCATCAGAGTCTTTTCCAGTGAGTCAACTCGTCACATGAGGTGGCCAAAGTATTGGAGTTTCAGTTTTAGCATCAGTCTTTCCAACAAACACCCAGGATTGATCTCCTCTAGAATTGACTGGTTGGATCTCTTTGCAGTCCAAGGGACTCTCAAGAGTCTTCTCCAGCACCACAGTTCAAAAGCATCAATTCTTCGGCAATCAGCTTTCTTCACAGTCCAACTCTCACATCCATACATGACCACAGGAAAAACCATAGCCTTGACTAGACGGACCTTGTTTGGCAAAGTAATGTCTCTGGTTTTTAATATGCTGGTGACAAGGAAACACAAAACAATAAAGGCAGAGACAAACTCTGAGTACACAGCAAATTTTGTATACAATTTAATAGTAAGCTAAGGCATAGTCTGTAATAAAGACTTGTAAACATCACTGTTTGGAAAATGTTGAAATTGACATGGGGTATGTGAAATGAAATGTTTACTCCTTCACACTGTATCAGTAAATAAGCCTTTCCCAAATGTAAATTCCTGAGCCCAGGTGAAACAAAGCCAGCTTTTTGGAAGCCATCAGCTACTTCCTCCCTGGAGCTGGGGGATGTAAAAAGCAGATACCTGCCATATTCACCATCTCTAATGATAAACAAGGAATTATTATGTGAACAATAAAGAAAGAAGGATTGGCTCCAGATAGCTAGATGCATATGAAAGAAATTATTTCAGCAAGCCCAGACACTTGGATCTTCCCAAGCATAGATCACTAAATCTCTTCATTTGAGAGATTTGTGCTTGTGTGCTAAGTCGCTCTTTGTGACCCTATGGACTGTAGCCGGCCAGGCTCCTTTGTCCATGGGATTCTTCAGGAAAGAATACTGGAGTGGGTTGCCATGCCCTGCTCCAGGGAATCTTCCTGACCCAAGGATCCAACCCAGGTCTCTTATGCCTCCTGCATTAGCAGGTGGGTTCTTTACCACTAGTGCCAATCTTTTCATATTCAGATTACATGCCCATTTCTGCAAATTTGTATATAACCTGGCTCCTCTCTCACCTCTTCGGAAATCAGCTCTCCAGGGGTCACCTGAGATACCGTCTCCCAGGCTTGAGTCCTAACATGCCCACCAAATTAAGACTAACTCTCAACTTTTAGGTTGTATGTATTTTTTTAGTGGATAGGTAACTTTTAAAAACAAACAAACAAAAAAACTTTAAGAGTAGTTTTTGATCTACATAAATCTTTAAAGGATTAATACAGAGGTCCCAATAAACCTATACTTAGTTTCCCTATCCTTAACATCTTATCTTAGCATATGTATTTGTTATAATTAAAGAACAAAATATTGATGTGTTGGGGAGTGTGTAATTTTCTTGGTTCTATCTTGCTGCAGCAAAAATTTGAAGCAGTGGACTAGTGTTACAGTTTGGTTACAGCTCAGTTTAAACAGCAGACCAGTGTTACAGCTTGGTTACAGCTTAGTTCTATTTGGCAAGCAAAGGAAAATACATCCTCAAGGCATGAGGACAGGCCAACCCAAAAGAAGAGCAGGGCTCAATTATGGCTTTTCTTTTTATCTGATATTTTTCTCCTTCCACTGAGCCTGCCCTTTGTAAGTTGGGTTAGCCAGGAGGGCTATTTTTTTCACCTGAGGTTCTCACTCTGGTCCTCGGACCTTCCGTTGCTCTATTTTCATGGGATTTTTCCTTTCTTCATCCTTTAGCCACCACCATTTTGGACTCCTTTTTCCTATTTTAACTACCTAACAGACAGATATTAACTAAAGCCCACACTTTATACAGATTTCCTTACTTTTTACCTAATGTCCTTTTTCAGTTCCAAAATCCCTTCTAGGATAAAACATGACATTTAGTCATCCTGTCTCCTAAGGTTCCTTAAGGCTGTTAGAGTTTCTCAAACTTTCTGTGTTTTTAATGACCTTGAGAGTTTTGAAGAACATCGATCAGATAGTTTGTAGAATGTGCTTCAGTGGAGATTTGTACAATGTTTTACTCATGATTAGTCTGAGGATATAAATTTTGAAAGGTAAAACACAGAGGTAAGCTGCCATTTACATCAGAACTTTTCAAGGATTAATTCAGTTCAGTGACTCAGTCATGTCCGACTCTTTGCGACCCCATGGACTGCAGCATACCAGGCCTCCCTGTCCATCACCAACTCCAAGAGTTTACCCAAATTCATGTCCATTGAGTCGGTGATACCATCCAACCATCTCATCCTCTATCATCCCCTTCTCCTCCTGCCCTCAATCTTTTCCAGCATCAGGGTCCTTTCAAATGAGTCAGCTCTTCGCATATGGTGGCCAAAGTTTTGGAGTTTCAGCTTCAACATCAGTCCTTCCAATGAACAGTCAGTACTGATCTCCTTTATGATAACCCTGTATACGAGACAGCAAAAGAGACACAGATGTATAGAACAGTCTTTGGGACTCTGTGGGAGAGGGTGAGGGTGGGATGGTTTGGGAGAATGACATTGAAACATGTATATTATGTGAAATTAATCGCCAGTTCAGGGTCGATGCCTGTTACAGGATGCTCAGGGATGGTATGCGGGGGTGACCCAGAGGGAGGATAAGGGGAGGAGGGAGGTGGGAGGGGGATTTGGGAGGGGGAACTCATGTACACCTGGGGTGGATTCATGTCACTGTATGGCAAAACCAACCAATATAATATTGTAAAATAATTAGCCTCCAAAAAAAAAAAAAAGAATGGACTGGTTAGACCTCTTTGAAGTCCAAGGGATTCTCAAGAGTCTTCTCCAAAGCATCAATTCTTTGGCACTCATCTTTCTTTATAGTCCAACTCTCACATCCATACATGACTACTGGAAGAACTATAGCCTTGACTAGACGGACTTTGTTGACAAAGTAATGTCTCTGCTTTTTAAGATACATACCTTCAAAATGACTATAGAAATTTTTCTAGGTTTTCTTTATCAACTTATGCAAATTTCCTTCTATTCCTAGCTTGCTCTGTGATTTTTTTAAAATTCATAAATAGCTAATGGATTCTGTCAAATATTTTTCTGCCTCAACTGATATGCTCATATGATTTTCCTATATAACCTGTTGATAATAATATAATAGATTACATTGAATGATTTGTTTTCAAATCTTTAATCAGTCTTGCACACCTGAAAAAATTCCCACTTGGTCGTCATGTATAGTGTATAATTTATACATTATTAGATTTGATTTGCTAATATTTTGAAGATTTTTGCATCTGAGAGATATAGATCTGAGGTGTTTTCTTTTTTCCTAGTGGTGTCTTTATGTGGGTTTAGTATTAGGTCACAAAACAAGTTAGAATAGGTTTTCTCTACTTCTATTTTCTGGAAGAGATTATAGAGAATTGACATCATTTATTACTTACATGTATGGTAAAATTCACCCAAAAAAAAGTCTGAGCCTCTTGCTTTCTTTTTTGGAATACAGTTAGTTGATCCTTGAACAGCATGAATTTGAACTGTTCAGGCCCACTTATACAGGGAATTTTTTAAATAAATATGTGCTACAACACCACTTGATCATAGTTGGTTGAATCCAAGGATGTGAAATCATGGATATGGAGGATTGACTGTAAAGTTATAAGTGAATTTTTTACTGCATGGGAGTCACACCCCTAACCCCCATTTTGTTCAAGTGTTAACTATTTAGCAATATTTATTTCAATTTCTTTAATAGATGTAACAATCCAGTAAAGTAGGTTGTTGTATGTGGGTTCTGAATTGTTTGGTTTGCATTTGAAAAGCACAGTTGCTGGCAAGTGGCTCACTATCTCTAGGAATCAGCTTACCTTAATAGGGGCAGTCCCTCCAGAGTCAGCAAGGCCCTAGATGTCAAGACATCAGAATATAGAAAATAGAAGGTGTGGTGGATACATGGCTCTAGAGACTTTTGCACCAGGTAAGCAAATCTCAACTGTAGCTCCATTGATTTACTTGTCTCTCCAGATTTCAGGGTGGCAATTTTCCCTGCAACCTTGGCTCGCTGATGGGTCTAACGAAAGTTATTGATTTTCAATTTGCTCAGCTTTTTCTTGATGTAAGGGAGGAAGTGATGACTTCTAACCTTATTACATGTCAGGATTGAAACCAGATGTTTCCAACCAGTTTTTAATTGTTCTGCTGATTTACTTTCATGCCAAGCCTAACATATTTGCAGTAGCTTCTACATTCAATGGAATTACACTGAGAAATTCTTTTTATAGAAAATTATGCTCAGTCTAGGAGTGAGATGACAGGCAGTTCATTCATACAGTACCATGTGCTTTTATCTTGCTTTAAATGTAAGATAAAAAGATATAAAAATACTATCTCAGTTTTTTTGGGAAAATGTGAAGAAATTAGTTAGTTATTCAAACATGATTTAAAGCAGCTAAGAAACAAATGAATGTAGGAAAGTAATAACCTTGTTAATAACTCTCATGCACAATCTCCCAAGTGTAGATTTTAAAGAGGGCAGAGAGCTGCTAATTCTGCTTTAAAGAAACCACAGCCTCAGGACATATACATGTTAAGAATGAGCAAACTGAGTATCCAAATAGAACACCCATGGAAGGGAGACATGGTTCTGTGTTCTTATATCTCTTACCTTCACTCTGTAACAGAGTCTAAAAGACTGAGATGAGAAGAATAAGCAAGCATAAGAAAATGAAGGGTAACAAGTAAGACTCATCAAAACAAACAACCAAGTACATGACTTTTTTTAAAAAGTTAACTAGTTAGGAATTTAAATCACTTCTGAGACAGAGAATACACCTGTGAGTGGCTGATGAAGTCAGGTGGGGATTTCAGCACATATTAACATGTCTGTAGGAAAGACTAACAGAGGACTTATGTTCCTGGCTTGAAAATATATCTTTTTCTTTAGCAGTAAATTCAACCCAAATGACAAACTACAGACAGAAAATGATCATAGACTGTGCCATAGGTAATAACACTGAGCAGAGAATTTTATTGCCCTATAAACTTTTGTCCCATGTGTATCATAAAGCATAGAGGTGAGGGCAAAAAATGTCTTTATATTGTCTGTTTTCCCCAATTGTGTTCCTATTTTTTAATATTGATAGTGAAGTTTTATATAACTCACTGTTTGTTTGTATCTCAGTTTCATAGCAAATGCAACACATCTGTCAAAAGTCTAAATGACTCTACTTCTTCAGGATATTTAATGTTAGAAAAGAGTGAGGAAGAAAGTCAGCATTTCTTGAGCATCTACTGCATATCTAGCTCTGCAGACATTGATGTGTGTTAAAGGATGAAGGTGACAAGCCAAGCTAATTTGTATTTGGGATCTTGTTTATACAGACTGGGTGACTTTAGGCCTTTTGTTTACTCGCATGGAACCTCAGTCTTTTCTTTTTACCATTCTTTGTAAATTTGGAATAATAATACAATCTGCCTTAAAAGATTTTGGAAATTTGATATATGGAAAGTACTTATTGATATCCCAGCAGAAAGATGTCAAGCATTTTTCACTTGCATATATTATCTCAGACCAGACTTCCCTGGTGGCTCAGTGGTAAAGAACTAGCTGGCCAATGCAGGAGACATGGGTTCTATCCTGGGTCAGGAAGATCCACTGGAGAAGGAAATGGCAACCCACTCTAGTATTCTTACCTGGGAAATCCCACAGACTGAGGAACCTGGTGGGCTGCAGTCCATGGGGTCACAAAAGAGTTGTACATGATTTAATGTCTGAACATTATCTCAGACGTCCTAAAATGCTCTATAAATTAGGTATTTTTCGCCCCCATTTTACAGAAAAGAAAGTAAAACTGAAAAAAGTTAAGAAATATGCCCAAGTGAGGAATATGGTAGGATTTGAGGCAGAGTTTTTCTGACTTTCAAATCTTCCTTATCTTTCTAATCTGTTATAGAACTTTAGAATAATACATTTTTAATAAGTAATATGAACATATTATAGATGTAATATGTCATAAGTATTACATATTCCAACCTTTTCTATCTTGTCTTTAACCTAAAATATTATCTTTGCTTATATCTTTCTTAGAACTCAAAGTTTTGAATTTTGAAGTAAAGTGATAATATTATCTCTCAGTCACATTTCCTCAAAAGAAGAATTCAGGCCATTCTCACACTGTGAGGAAGGGTAAAAAGTTTAGAAACTCCCAAATTGGTTTCTATGTTCAGATGCTGTATGGATTATTATGTTATATGAACTGAGATATGAATATTTGAAACAGAACTGCAAAATAAATAACCAAGTAATAAGAAACTTACATATTTCAAATACTATTTGGAAAAATTTTTGCAAAATTGATAATTATTTCCATAAAATTTCATTTCTAAATTCACATTTTATAATTAAACTTATGATTGTTTTATCTTATTTTCTATATGAAGAATATTTGATTGATGATTGTGCTGTCTGTATTTCCTGTGTGGCAAAATATTAACTAGTTTTGAATATCAATTTTCAAATACAGGAATAATATGGGTTAGATGAATTAAATTCATTATATAAATGAATGCATTCAATATTTTATAAAACAGAAAAAATTATAGAGGATATATAGAAATATTGAAGATATATCCATTATGCCTTGCTTTATTAACTGGTAAAAGTATTGTGAATTCTTTAAAGATGTAATTTTTGAAAATGGAAACAAACTGTGTTTTTTTAATTTTTAAAATTTTACTCATATAGACTATAATCATATCAATTTTACTTAATTCCCATGATGTGTTTGAGAGGGAAAAATGTAAATGAATTCTGTATGGAAAGCTGCCATATTTTGATTATGATAATTAAAATTTTAATGTAGCTTAATTAAGCAATTTTTTCCATGCTAATGTTTAACAGAGTAAGGCTAATTTACTTTTTCTTGTCTTGACTAATCAATGCTACTTTTATAGAATTTTTAAAAGACTCTTGCTTAAATTTTAAAGAAGTCAGTTAGTCCCTGAAGAGACTAATAAGACATGAGTTGCTGAAAAGTAAATAGGTGACTATTTATTTAAAACAGGCCATTTCTCAAACACATGCACTGAATAATGGAAAACCATATCATGAGAGTAGAGAGGCAAGACAAGTTAAAGCGTAAAAAACATGTAAAGGTAGTGATAAAAAAAGTCAGACCTATACATATTGTAAATTAATAAAATAAAAATAAAATCAATAATAAATACATTCTGTTAGGTAGTTAGAATAGGAAAAAGAAGTCCAAAATGGTGGTGGCTAAAAGATGAAGAACTATATAAAAAAGATCTTCATGACCCAGATAACCATGATGGTGAGATCATTCACCTAGAGCCAAACACCGTGGAAGGAGAAGTCAACTGGGCCTTAAGAAGCATCACTATGAATAAAGCTAGTGGAGGTGATGGAATTCCAGTTGAGCTACTTCAAATCCTAAAAGATGATGCTGTGAAAGTGCTACACTCAATATGCAAGCAAATTTGGAAAACTCAGCAGTGGCCATAGGACTGGAAAAGGTCAGTTTTCATTCCAATCCTAAAGAAGGTCAATGCCAAAGACTGCTCAAAGTACCACAGAATTGCACTCATCTCACATCCTTGTAAAGTAATGTTCAAAATTCTCCAAGCCAGGCTTCAACAGTATGTGAACTGTGAACTTCCAGATGTTCAAGCTGGATTTAGAAAAGGCAGAGGAACCAAAGATCAAATTGCCCACATCTGTTGGATTATCAGAAAAGCAAGAGAGTTCCAGAAAAACATCTACTTCTGCTTTATTGACTATGCCAAAGCCTTTGACTGTGTGGATCACAACAGACTGTGGAAAATTCTTCAAGAGATGGGAATACCAGGCCACCTTGCCTGCCTCCTGAGGTATCTGTATGTAGTTCAAGAAGCAACAGTTAGAACTGGACATGGAACAACAGAATGGTTCCAAATCGGGAGAGTGTATGCCAAGGCTGCATATTGTCACCCTGCTTATTTAACTTATATGCAGAATACATCATGAGAAATGCTGGGCTGGATGAAGTACAAGATGGAATCAAGATTACCAGGAGAAATATCAATAACCTCAGATACGCAGATGAAACCACCCTTATGGCAGAAAGCAAAGAAGAATGGAAGAGCCTCTTGATGAAAGTGAAAGAGGAGAGTGAAAAAGTTGTCTTAACGCTCAACATTCAGAAAACTAAGATCATGGCATCTGGGCCCATCACTTCATGGGAAATAGATGGAAAAACAGTGGAAACAGTGACAGATTTTATTTTGGGGGGCTCAAGAATCACTGCAGACGGTGATTGCAGCCATGAAATTAAAAGACACTTACTCCTTGGAAAAAAAGCTATGACCAACCTAGATAGCATATTAAAAAGCAGAGACATTATTTTGCCAACAAATGTCCATGTAGTCAAAGCTATGGTTTTTCCTGTAGCCATGTATGGAATGAGAGTTGGACTATAAAGAAAGCTGAGCACTGAAAAATTGATGCTTTGAACTGTGTTGTTGGAGAAGACTCTTGAGAGTCCATTGGACTGCAAGGAGATCCAACCAGTCCATTCTAAAGGAGATCAATCCTGAATATTCATTGGAAAGACTGAGGCTGAAGCGGAAACTCCAATACTTTGGCCACCTGATGCAAAGAACTGACTCATTTGAAAAGACCCTGATGCTGGGAAAGATTGAAGGCAGGAGGGTAAGGGGATTACAAAGGATGAGATGATTGGATGGCATCACTGACTCAATGGACATGAGTTTGAGTAAACCCTAGAAGTTGGTGATGGACAGGGGGGCCTGGCGTGCTGCAGTCCATGGGGTCGCAAAGACTCGGACACAACTGAGTGACAGAACTGAGCTGAACTGAGGTCATTACAAAGTGACAATGGGACATCACTTACTTCTATGGTCACTGAAGGGGTCTCTAAAGCATTGGGCATTACTTATTATCTCCATTGTGTCTAGAGGCCTCAGTCTTTAGGAAAAGTGGAAAGAGCCAACCCATTCTTAAAATCAGCAATAAAAAAGATAACCTAGGAGACCTCCCTGGGTTGGAAGGAGGCTTTACCAATAGCTCTTCTCTGCACCAATATTGCCCCAAGGGTCTTAGTCCTTATGAGATGCTATATGGGAGACCTTTTTTTTATGTTAATGACCTCTTCCTAGATTCAGAGGCTCAGACCTTCCAGTCTTATACCATGGCCTTTGGGCAATTCCAACAAGATATATACTTTTGGGGTGTCAACTGGGACCCAAAAGATTCTAAAGAGCCACCACTCTAAGCTCCAAGGACTCAAGTCCTAATTAAAACCTGGAAAGTTGGGTCCCCAAAGGTTCAACTCCAGCCCAAATGGAAGGGCCCTTACCCTGTAATAATTTCTACCCCCACAGCAGTCAAGGTACCAGGACACGATTCCTGTATTCACTACTCATGAGTCAAGCCAAGGAAGAAAACAGAAGAGGAAGATATTCAATACACCTGTGGGCCTCTGGGAGATCTTAGATACATATTCAGGACTACAAATGAGTGCCATTCTAAGGAACACACCTAAATTAAGTTTCTGGGGAAAAGATTTCTCAGGACAGCTCGAAAGAGCCAACACAGCTTGGCAAGTGTTGTACTCCAAAATAGACAGGAGATAGATCTCCTGATCCCTGAACAAGGAGGAACTTGACCCATCTTGAATGAGATGTGTTGTTTCTGGGTAAATACCTACAGCTAAATTAAAGAAAGTCTCACAGTCCTCAGGAAAAACATTCAGATCCTACATAATCTCAAAGAATGAGCTGGAGAGTTATTGGGTGGCTACAATCTCTCTTTGGTGGATCCTTCTCCTGGTGATGGGGAATTTGGAGTTGGCGAATGCCCCTACTAATCCTTATTAGCATCATATTGATGCTGCTTTTGATTGCTCCATGTATTATCAATTGTCTAACCTGTTTTGTCACTGCCAAGGTCAACAAGGTACAATATGCAGAACCAGTTCAGTAAGGATATAAAAAACTACAGCCGACCATGGAAAATATCACTCACCCTTAGATGGACTCACTGCTATAAGGACTCTGAGGCTTGAGACTAGCAAGAGGGGGAGGCCCAATGCCCCTTACTGTCCCTGTTCAGCAAGAATTAGCCAGAGAGACCTCAACGCCCCTATTCCCAAAGAATTGGGCCTCCCATCTCTTGAGGGGGAAATGCTAGGTAGGTAGAAAGGAAAAAGGAGTCCAAAATGGCAGTGGCTAAAAGACAAGAAGGGAAAAGCACGCAAAATAGAACAAAGGAAAATCCAAGGACTGGAGTGAGGACCTCAGGTAAAACAAACAGGAGGGCTAGCCAATTTACATAAGGCAGGCTCAGGGGGAAGAGGAAAAAACATATAAAAAAAGGAGCCAAAATTGAGCCAGGGGCTTCTCTTCTCTTCAGTCTTTAGGGTTGACCCACCCTCACACCTCGAGGATGTATTTTCTTTTCCTTTTTAAATAAAACTGAGCTGTAACATGGAACTGTAGCCCTGGTCCATCCGTCACTTCAAACTTGTGCTTCAACTGAGGAAATTTACACGGGACTGTAACACTGGTCTGTCTGTCACTTCAATTTTTTGCTGTGGCGAGACAGACTGAGGAAATTACACACTCCCCCAACAATTCCTTTATATTTGTTTTTAGAAAACAGCTTCTAGTAAAGTCAAAGATTTCAGAAATAATTAACTCAAACTATGAAAAAGGAAATTAGAGGATAACTTATAAGAATCTAGCCTTGATCCTGAGATTGCTTATTATTAATAAAAGAATCTCCTGAAATAAGCAACACACCTAAAGATATTTTGCTGGACACTATCACTGAATTTTGTTCTATACCCTACTTTATTTGAGCAATGTAAGCAGAAAAATATATGGCATTCATTACTAGAGTCATAATTTTATTGCACCACAATCTAACATAACTAATTGATTAGCAAAGTACATTTAGTATATAAAAGGCTTTCACTATGTAAACACTTGGGACATTTAGTACATATTCATAGAATATGAAGGTACTCTTTTAAAAGCTAAATTTTTATTTTTAAAAGTAATTATATCTTTATCTTACTTTGCTGTTGTTTAGTCACTAAGTCATATTTAACTTTTTTGTGACCCCATGGACTAGTCCACCAGGCATCTCTATCCATGGGATTTCCCAAGCAAGAATACTGTAGTGAGTTGTCATTTACTTCTCCAGGGATCTTCCCAAACCAGATATCAAACCCACATCCCCTCAGTTGGCAGAGGGATTCTTTACCACTGAGCCACCAGGGAAGCCCTTTCTTACTTTATTTTTCTACAAACTGTGAAAATTCTCAAAAGAGTAGTCTGCCCAGACACAGTATTCTAAAATTGAAAATTAAAGATAAAAAATTAACCATTTACCTTGCATTTTTATGTAAGGCACTGGAGTTCACCATCAGTTCAGTTCAGTTCAGTTGCTCAGTCATGTCCGACTCTTTGCGACCCCATGATCCACAGCACGCCAGGCCTCCCTGTCCATCACCAACTCCCGGAGTTCACTCAAACTCATGTCCATCGAGTCAGTGATGCCATCCAGCCATCTCATTCTCTGTCGTCCCTGTCTCCTCCTACCCCCAATCCCTCCCAGCATCAGAGACTTTTCCAGTGAGTCAACGCATCGCATGAGGTGGCCAAAGTACTGGAGTTTCAACTTTAGCATAAGTCCTTCCAATGAACACCCAGGATTGATCTCCTCTAGAATGGACTGGTTGGATCTCCTTGCAGTCCAAGGGACTCTCAAGAGTCTTCTCCAGCACCACAATTCAAAAGCATCAATTCTTCAGCGATCATAAGTGGATGATTAAAGACTTATCATTAGGTAATGAGTGCTAAGTAGCTTTAATTGTGTCCAACTCTTTGAGACCCTTTGGACTTGCCCGCCATATTTCTCTGTCCATGGGTCCATGGGCATCCTCAAGGAAAAAATACTGGAGTGGGTTCCTGTGTCCTCCTCATCCTTAGGTAATAATACAGCTAAAAACAAGTATCATACAGTATCACTTATAAGTGGAATCTAGAAAAATAATACAGATGAACTCACTGACAAAGTAGAAATAGAGTCAGAGGTGAACAAAACAAATGCGGGATGAATTGGGAGATTGGGATTGACATATATACACCGCTGCTGCTGCTGCTGCTGCTGCTGCTAAATTGCTTCAGTCCTGTCCGACTCTGTGCGACCCCATAGATGGCAGCCCACCAGACTTCCCCGTCCCTGGGATTCTCCAGGCAAGAACACTGGGGTGGGTTGCCATTTCCTTCTCCAGTGCATGAAAGTGAAAAGTGAAAATGAATTCACTCAGTCGTGTCCGACTCTTAGCAACTGCACGAACTGCAGCCTACCAGGCTTCTCCGTCCATGGGATTTTCCAGGCAAGAGTACTGGAGTGGGTTGCCATTGCCTTCTCCGTATATACACTAAAGCATAAAATAGATAACTAATGAGAACCTTCTGTACAGCACAGAGAACTCTACTCAGTGCTCTGTGGTGACCGCAATGAGAAAGAAATCTAAAAAATAATGTATATATGTATACGTATAACTGATTCACTTTGCTGCACGGCAGAAACTAACAACACTGTAAAGCAACTATACCATAATAAAAATGAATAAAAATAAGAACGCCAGCGAATAAAGAAAAAGTGAAAGAATTAGAAAATAACAATTTTGCAACCCACAATGAAATAAATGATTCATACAATATCATTAATAGATGATAAATCATGAAATGGAAGGCTTATGAGAAGTAAATGCTTGCACAGTACCTCTTAGATTACTTTCTAAATGCAACAGTAAAGTTTTTGGAAAGAAAATATCTGGCTGTAACTTAAATAGCCAAATGATCAAACCTAAAACCAGTACCACCTGAAATCATATGCTTTCTGCTATGATCTATTATTAAAAAAATACAGCATTATCAATAAAATATTCTTGCCAAAATTTATTAAAAAACTATTCAAGCCTTTAGTCCTAACTCAAAACATTCTTCAGTAATTTTATTCCACATTAGCATCAGCAATCTAAAAACATTTCCATTATTTCTCTACATCCTAACATTTAAAGTTCTTTATTCCTACCCATGAATATCTGAATATGAACTAATTTTCAACAAGGTTTTAATTTTCATTTCACTGATTACTGCTTAACTGGAATACATTTTTACACAATTTCACTTTATAGCCATTTATCACCAAAATTTCTTATTCTCTGAATTACATGCATGGAGAGTCCATTTTTATATTTGGACTCTCAGATATTTTTACAGAGATTGTACATACTTTGTTGGGTACAAGCAAACCTCAAAGATACTCTGGATTGGGTTTCAAACAACTGCCATAAAGAAAGTCACACAAATTTCTTAGTTTTCCAGTGCACATAAAAATTATGCTTACACTATACCGTAGTTTATTAAATGTGCAAAGGCATTATGTCTAAAAAATGCATACCAATTCAGTTCAGTTCAAATGCTCAGTCATGTCTGAGTCTTTGCAACCCCGTGGACTGCAGTACGCCAGGCATCCCTGTTCATCACCAACTCCTGGAGTTTATTCAAACTCATGTCCATTTAGTCAGTGATGCCATCCAACCATCCCATCCTCTGTCATCCCCTTCTCCTCCTGCCTTCAATCTTTCCCAGCATCAGGGTCTTTTCAAATGAGTCAGTTCTTCGCATAAGGTAACCAAAGTATTGGAGTTTCCGCTTCAGCAGAAGTCCTTCCAATGAATATTCAGGACTGATTTCTTTAGGATGGACTGGTTGGATCTCCTTGCAGTCCAATGGACTCTCAAGAGTCTTCTCAACACCACAGTTCAAAAACATCAATTTTTCAGTGCTCAGCTTTCTTTATAGTCCAACTCTCACATCCATACATGACTACAGGAAAAATCATAGCCTTGACTAGATGGACCTTTGTTGGCGAAGTAATGTCTCTGCTTTTTAATATGTTGTCTAGGTTGGTCATAGCTTTTTGTCCAAGGAGCTAGCCTCTTCTCATTTCATGGCTGCAGTCACCATCTGCAGTGACTTTGGAGTCCCCCAAAAATAAAGTCTGTCACTGTTTCCACTGTTTCCCATCTACTTGCCATGAAGTGATGAGCCCAGATGCCATGATCTTAGTTTTCTGAATGTTGAGCATTAAGACAACTTTTTCACTCTCCTCTTTCACTTTCATCAAGAGGCAAAAATGCACATACCCTAATTTTTAAAATGCTTTATTGCTAAAATACTAGCTATCATGAGTCTTCAGCAAGTCTTAATCTTTTGCATTATGACATCAAAAATTGTCATACTGAATGAAGTATGTCAGACAGAGAAGGACAAATATGTGATATCACTTATATGTGGAATCTAAAATAGGATACATATGAACTTACCTACAAAGCAGAAATAGAGTTACAAATGTGGAAAACTTATGGTCACCAGGGGACAAGAGAGAGGAGGAGTAAATTGGGAGATTGAGATTGACGTATACATACTAGTATATATAAAATGGGTAACTAATAAGGACTTACTATATAGCACAGGAAACTCTACTCAATACTCTGTATTGGCCTATATGGGAAAGGAATCTAAAAAAGAGTGGATATATGTATATGTATAACTGATTCACTTTGCTGTACAGCAGAAACTAACACAATATTGTGTCAACTATACCCCAATAAAAATTTCTTTTTAAAAGATCTGTGATCACAGAGCACTATAATAAATACAGGAATAATAAAGAAAAAGTTTGAAATATGTGAGAATTACTAAAATATGACACAAACATGAAGTAAGGAAATGTTGGAAGAAATGGCACCGAGATCCTTGTTGGTTGGAGGTTGACACTAACCTTAAATTTGTAGATGATGCATGTGCTTCAAAGCGCAATAAAACAAAGTATGTCTATATATGAAAATAACTTTTCTTAGTCGGTGGTTCTAAACCTTGATTATACAATAGAATCACCTGGGAAGCTTTAAAAATGTCTATACCTAGGATACTGGTCTCATATCATGATGGAAATTGTTATATTTGTCTTACACAGGCCATTATTTCCCTATTTTCATAATTTCCACCTTCGTTTTGGACCTTGTAACCTGTGTGGTGCTTTTTCTCTATTATCCACCCACATCCATCATTTTTTCAGCTTTCAGTGAAACATATGCCCAGCTCACTGATTATGTTTTTTTTTCCATTTTTGGTATTCAGATGTGTTTTACATTTTGTTGAGTTATTGGCTTTATTTAGCACAGCTAATCCTTTTAAAATATTGTTTATATGCTTTATGTTTCACTGGTACTTTTTTCTGATGTTTTGAGAGGAGATGATAAAATTAACTACATAAGGCCATATTGACTTAATCCTCTTCAATTTTCAACTTGACAACTACCTAGTTCATTAAAATCAGTAATGATTTTCAATTCTTGTCTATTATTCAGTCAATGAGGTAAAAACATTTCATTTGCCTTTCATTTGCTATGCATTCTACTATTCACTAGTTGTAGAATGATGAAACCACCATCTTACTGCTCCCAAAAAGAAAGAAAATAAAACCAAGGAACAAAATTCCTGTTATGCACCTCACAATCTAGTGAGAGAGGAGCCATCAAACCTGATAAAATGTAAAATTACAGCTGTGATAAACATCAAGTAGTGGATATCAATGTAACTACAATAATGTAATATTTAGATAGTGAAATGATCACTGAGTTTACTAAATCTTCTCTGAGTTATTGATGGTTGAGTTGGAACCTACATTTTCCTGTTTCCTTGAAAAAGAAAATGTACAAATCATGGAAGAATTATTCAATAGTAAATATTTGATTGATGTAATTTCTTATGATAAAATCACCAATGATGAAGATAGACTGTTACCATTGATTTTAAAATCTTTAGCAGAATCCAAACATCCAAGGATAGATTCTCTCTTGTTTATAAATCATTATGTTACAGGGACAAATCATAATTTTCAAGAGTATCTCAGATCTACTGCTCTGACACTTGCATCTTTCCATCTATGAGTACTTGTTAGCTATGTTTTTTAAGAAATGCTACCTTGTTTATACCTCTGACTGCCTCAGCTTTTTCATGAAAAACCACCTCATCCGTTCTCACTTACCAGGAATGATAGACTCTTTTTGATGGTTTTTATATGCTACTTGTTATAAGCACATTGTTGTTAAGGCTGAATGACTGAACTCTAAATAGGAAAAAATGAATGCTTAAAATTTTCTAGTGATACTCTCAATGAAAGTTCTCATAACAATACTAGAGTTAGAGATCCAATTTGCTGGAAAAGTTTAAGAAAATCATATCAAAAATAAATAAAAGAAACAACAAGAAATAATCAGAAAATAAAGACCCCCCCAAAAAGCAATAGAGATGATACTGCTTTTCTGTGATAAATTTTGGACTCTAAAACAAGTGGTAATTAGTGTTGGGTTACTTCTTTAGTTACAGTCACTTAATTCACCCATAAAATGTTAAGAAAATTCTAAAGTGTGGTCTTCTGGCTTTATAGGAATGTTCATTCCCCAAAGGTAAGAGTGAAAAACATAAAATATCCAATTGCACAAATACATTATCTTTCTACAGTTACCTACAAAGCATTTGTAAGAAATGTTTGGAGAGTACAACATTCACATTTATCACCCAGATGCTGGCAAATTGCAATATTTTGCCTAGCTGACTCTATATACACTTTGTGGGGAAGTTTCTTTATTTGAACAAGAAACTGAAAGAACTGGATAGTTAACTTGATGTATAATTAAATAAATGGAAAAATAAAAATAAATCCACTGGAAAGATACAGCAAAAATATGAGAAAACACAAAAATTATAAAGGTAACTCAGTAGTCAAAAATTCTAGATCTTTACTCCTTAAACTGTAAGAGATTTTATTCCAGTGCAAGACACCCAGTTTATAGTGAATACAAGGTCCATCGAACTTTTTTTAAAAAAGTCAATTTCTTCTTAATTATATATCTATAGTTATCTAGTTTTCATAAATACATGAATGCCAATACATGTTTTTTAATATTGTTGTCTGTTAGTTTTCTTCCTTTATCCCTCATTGTCCAAAAGAGGACGTTTGACCCAGTCAATATCCTGGAATATTCCGAAGCATTCATCTTATTGATATTGGATGAGCACTATTTTAAAAAAAATCTAGCCAATGAAATATATCTTAAGTAGTCATCCAAAATGCATGCACAAAGCAGGAATTTCTTAGTTTATTTATAATGGATTCATTATATCTGTTATTTTCCTCTTCTATAATTCAGTTCAGTTCAGTTCAGTTCAGTCGCTCAGTCGTATCCGACTGATTGTGACCCTATGAATCACAGCACGCCAGGCTTCCCTATCCATCACCAACTCCCAGAGTTCACTCAAACTCATGTCCATCGAGTTGGTGATACCATCCAGCCATCTCATTCTCTGTCTTCCCCTTCTCCTTCTGCCCCCAATCCCTCCCAGCATCAGAGTCTTTTCCAGTGAGTCAACTCGTCGCATGAGGTGGCCAAAGTATTGCAGTTTCAGCTTTAGCATCAGTCCTTCCAATGAACACACAGGATTGATCTCCTTTAGAAAGGACTGGTTGGATCTCCTTGCAGTACAAGGGACTCTCAAGAGTTCTCCAGCACCACCGTTCAAATGCATCAATTCTTCGGCGATCAGCTTTCTTCACAGTCCAACTCTCACATCCATACATGACCACGGGAAAAAACATAGCCTTGACTAGACGGACCTTTGTTGGCAAAGTAATGTCTCTGCTTTTTCATATGCTATCTAGGTTGGTCATAACTTTCCTTCCAAGGAGTAAGCTTCTTTTAATTTCATGGCTGCAATCAGCATCCACAGTGATTTTGCAGCCCCCCAAAATAAAGTCTGACACTGTTTCCACTGTTTCTCCATCTATTTCCCATGAAGTAATGGGACCAGATGCCATGATCTTTGTTTTCTGAATGTTGAGCTTCAAGCCAACCTTTTCACTCTCCTCTTTCACTTTCATCAAGAGGCTTTTGAGTTTCTCTTCACTTTCTGCCATAAGGGTGCTGTCATCTGCATATCTGAGGTTATTGATATTTCTCCCAGCAATCTTGATTCCAGCTTGTGCTTCTTCCAGCCCAGCGTTCCTCATGAAGTACTCCGTATATAAGTTAAATAAGCAGGGTGACAATATACAACCTTGACGTACTCCTTTTCCTATTTGGAACCAGATAATGATGTTAATATTTCTCTAAAGTATTTTTTAAATAAATTTTGGTGAAAAGCTCTGAATTATTAATTTGTTGAGCAGCTCTGAATGCTCATTGGCCTGCCAAAAGCTTAATTTGCATAGTTGTTCTAACATGTATACACATAAGAAAGGATATTTTTACCCTACTGAACTGAACTGAATATGCTCTGAGGAACTAAAAAGCCTCTTGATGTAAGTGAAAGAGGAGAGTGAAAAAATTGCCTTAAAGCTCAACGTTCAGTAAACTAAGATCATGGCATCTGGTCCCATCACTTCACGGGAAATAGATGGGGAAAAAGTCGAAACAGTGTCAGACTTTATATTTTGGGGCTCCAAAATCACTGCAGATGGTCATTGCAGCCATGAAATAAAGAGATGCTTATTCCTGGGAAGGAAAGTTATGACCAACCTAGATAGCATATTAAAAAACAGAGACATTACTTTGCCAACAAAGGTCCGTCTAGTCAAGGCTATGGTTTTTTCCGTGGTCATGTATGGATGTGAGAGTTGGACTGTGAAGAAAGCTGAGCGCCAAAGAATTGATGCGTTTGAACTGTGGTGTTGGAGAAGACTCTTGCGAGTCCCTTGTACTGCAAGGAGATCCAACCAGTCCATTCTAAAGGAGATTAGTCCTGGGTGTTCATTGGAAGGACTGATGCTAAACCTGAAACTGCAATACTTTGGCCACCTCATGCAAAGAGTTGACTCACTGGAAAAGCCTCTGATGCTGGGAGGGATTGCAGGCAGGAGAAGGGGACGACAGAGGATGAGATGACTGGATTGCATCACTGACGTGATGGACATGAGTTTGAGTGAATTCCGGGAGTTGGTGATGGACAGTGAGGCCTGGTGTGCTGCAATTTATGGGGTTGCAAACAGTCAGACACGACTGAGCGATTGAACTGAACTGAACTGAATATGCTCTTTATAATCATCAAATACAATATAAAATAAAGAAAAATCAATCATTTCATTAAAATAAAACCGTGTATTCCATTGTTAGGTAAGATTTTCTTCCCTAGCAACAGTTGCATAATTGTTTTTAGTGAGTCCTAGATGAGAAGGCAATGGCAAGCCACTCCAGTACTCTTGCCTAGAAAATCCCATGGATGGAGGAGCCTGGTAGGCTGCAGTCCGTGGGGTCGCTAAGAGTCGGACACGACTGAGCTACTTCACTTTCACTTTTCACTTTCACACATTGGAGAAGGAAATGGCAACCCACTCCAGTGTTCTTGCCTGGAGAATCCCAGGGAGGGGGAGCCTGGTGGGCTTCCATCTATGGGGTCACACAGAGTCGGACACGACTGAAGTGACTTAGCAGCAGCAGCAGCAGATGATTACACTAAAAATGTAGAACATTGTGCCTCTTAATATTCACTTTCACTCTTAAAAGATTCTGGGTTGGAAATTCTTCCAAAATATTTTACATTTCCTACAAAATAATAAATGCAACTGCTAGAGAATTCTTCTCTCAAAGACATGGCAAGAGCACCATTAAACATTAAACTATAAACTATAATTGCCATCTGAGCACTTAAGCTTCTGTGTCAAGGGACTAGCAGACAAGAAGAGGAGGTAGGCTGCGTTATACAATGGGAATATTTGAGAATATGGGCAGTGCTGAAGTCACCAATTTCATTGCCACCCTTTGCTCCCTTTGTCAATTTTAATAGAAATGGATTGAGAAAGATATGATGACCAGGGTCCAGAACCTTCATAACTAAAGATCAAGACATCAGGAAGACAAGTCCATTAGAATTCTATAAAGATGTCTCAGTCCTTATTTGAGCTGGGAAAACTGGACAGCTACATGTAAAAGAATGAAATTAGGGCCCTTCCTAACATCATACACAAAAATAAAATCAAAATGAAATAAAATAAAATCAAGACTTAAATATAAGGCCAGAAACTATAAAGTTCTTAGAGGAAAAAGGAAAACATAGGCAGTACACTCTGACATAAATCACAGCAAGATTCTCTCTGACCCACTTCCTAGATTAATAGAAATAAAAACAAAAATAAATGGGACCTAATGGAGATCAGTCCTGGGTGTTCATTGGAAGGACTGTTGCTGAAGCTGAAGCTCCAGTACTTTCGGTACCTCATGCAAAGTGTTGACTCACTGGAAAAGACTCTGATGCTGGGAGGGATTGGGGGCAGGAGGAGAAGGGGATGACAGAGAATGAGATGGCTGGATGGCATCACCGACTCTATGGAGGTGAGTTTGAGTGAACTCCAGGAGTTGATGATGGACTGGGAGGCCTGGCATGCTGTGATTCATGGGGTCGCAAAGAGTCGAACACGACTGAGTGACTGAACTGAACTGAACTGAATAGAACTTAAACACTTTGCACAGCAAAACAAACTATAAACAACATAAACAGACAACCCCTAGAATGGGAGAAAATAATTTCAAGTGGAGCAACTGACTAAGAGTTAATCTCCAAAATATATAAGCAGCTCATATAGCTCAATATAAGAAAAATAAACAACCCAATCAAAAAATGGGCAGAAGACCTAAACAGATATTTCTCCAAAGAAGACATACAGATGGCCAGTAGACACATGAAAAGATGCTCACATTACTCATTATTAGAGAAATGCAAATCAAAACTGCAATGAGGTGATAACCTCACACTGGTCAGAATGGTCATCATCATCAAAATATCTGCAAATAATAAAGTTGGAGAGGATGTGGTAGGAATGTAAACTAAGACAACCATTATAGAAAACAATATGTAAATTTCTTAAAAAAAAAAAAAAACCTAGGAGTAAAACTACCATATGATCCAGCAATCCCACTACTGGGCATGTATACCCTGTTAGTTCAGTTCAGTCACTCAATCGTGTCCAACTCTTTGCGACCTCATGAATCACAGCATGCCAGGCCTCCCTGTCCATCACCAACTCCCAGAGTTCACTCAAACTCAAGTCCATCGAGTTGGTGATGCCATCCAGCCATCTCATTCTCTGTCGTCCCCTTCTCCTCCCGCCCCCAATCCCTCCCAGCATCCGAGTCTTTTCCAGTGAGTCAATTTGTCGCATGAGGTGCCCAAAGTATTGGAATTTCAGCTTTAGCATCAGTCCTTCCAATGAACACCCAGGACTGATCTCCTTTAGAATGGACTGGTTGGATCTCCTTGTGTTCCAAGGGACTCTCAAGAGTCTTCTCCAACACCACAGTTCAAAAGCATCAATTCTTCGGCGATCAGCTTTCTTCACAGTCCAACTCTCACATCCATACATGACCATGGGAAAAACCATAGCTTTGACTGGACAGACCTTTGTTGGAAAAGTAATGTCTCTGTTTTTTAATATGCTATCTAGGTTGGTCATAACTTTCCTTCCAAGGAGTAAGTGTCTTTTAATTTCATGGCTGCAATCAGCATCTGCAGTGATTTTGAAACCCATAAAAATAAACTGATACTGTTTCCTCATCTATTTCCCATGAAACGATGGGACCAGATGCCATGATCTTTGTTTTCTGAATGTTGAGCTTCAAGCCAACCTTTTCACTCTCCTCTTTCACTTTCATCAAGAGGCTTTTACCCTGAGAAAACCACAATTCTAAAAGACATATCACCCTAATGTCCATAATAAATATATGTACAATATCCAGAACACAGAAGCAACATACATGTCTATCAACAGATAAATGAATAAAGAAGTTGCAGTATATTCATATAATGGGAATGTTATTCAGCCACTAAAAGGAATGAATTTGAGTCAGCTGTAGTTAGGTGATGAACTTAGAGCCTCTTGTACAAAGTGAAGTAAGTCAGAAAAAGAAAAGCAAGTATAATATACTAATGCATATAGATGGAATCTAGAAAACTAGTACTGAGGAAAATAGTAGAGAACAGACTTGTGGACACAGTGGGGAAAGGTGAGGGTGGGATGAACTAAGTAGAGTTGACATACACACCGTGTCATATATAAAATAGATAACTAGTGGGAAGCTGAAATATAACATAGGAAGCCCAGCCTGGCACTTGTGATGATGTAGAAGGGTTGAGTGGGGGGAGGGGAGGGAGGCTTAGGAGGAAAGGGATGTGTGTATACATATATATATATATATATATAATTATGACATTCATGCTGCTGTATGGCAAAAATCAGCACAAAATGGTAAAGCAATTTTCACCAATTAAAAGTTAAAATTTTTAAAATGGATCTGAGCCACACAGAGGGTGGTCTGTAGGGAAGTCAGGCTTTATCACTTAGACTGTCTTCAGCATTAAAGGCCTTGTTATCTCAATTACTGGAAATGTTGCCAGCAGGCATCCCTCACCTAGCAGTCCCCTTTGAGGATTGCCTTAGGTGAGAACTTAGGCTTCAGCAATATGTGAATCGTGAACTTCCAGATTCAAGCAGGTTTTAGAAAAGGCAGAGGCACCAGAGATCAAATAGCCAACATGCGCTGAATCATGGAGAAAGTAAGAGAGTTCCAGAAAAACATCTATTTTTCCTTCATTGACTATGCCAAAGCCTTTGACTGTGTGGACCACAATAAACTGTGGAAAATTCTGAAAGAGATGGGAATCCCAGACCACCTGACCTGCCTCTTGAGAAATCTCTATGCAGGTCAGGAAGCAACAGTTAGAATTGGACATGAAACAACAGACTGGTTCCAAATAGGAAGGGGAGTGTGTCAAGGTTGTATATTGTCACCTTGCTTATTTAACTTATATGCAGAGTTCATCAGGAGGAACGCTGGGCTGGAAGAAGCACAAGCTGGAGTCAAGATTGCCGGGAGAAATATCAATAACCTCAGATATGCAGATGACACCACCCTTATGGCAGAAAGTGAAGAGGAACTCAAAGGCCTTTTGATGAAAATGAAAGAGGAGAGTGAAAAAGTTGGCTTGAAGCTCAACATTCAGAAAACAAAGATCATGGCATCTGGTCCCATCACTTCATGGCAGATAGATGGGGAAACAGTGTCAGACTTTATTTTTCTGGGCTCCAAAATCACTTCGGATGCTGATTGCAGCCATGAAATTAAAAGACACTTACTCCTTGGAAAGAAAGTTATGACCAGCCTAGATAGCATATTAAAAAGCAGAGACATTACTTTGCCAACAAAAGTCCGTCTAGTCAAGGCTATGGTTTTTCCCATGGTCATGTATGGATGTGAGAGTTGGACTGTGAAGAAAGCTGATCAACGAAGAATTGATGCTTTTGAACTGTGGTGTTGGAGAAGACTCTTGAGAGTCCCTTGGACTGCATGGAAATCCAATCAGTCCATTCTAAAAGAGATCAATCCTGGTTGTTCATTGGAAGGACTTATGCTAAAGCTGAAACTCCGATACTTTGGCCACCTCATGCGACGCATTGACTCACTGGAAAACAGTCTGATGCTGGGAGGGATTGGGGGTAGGAGCAGATGGGGACGGCAGAGAATGAGATGGCTGGATGGCATCACCGACTCGATGGACATGAATTTGAGTGAACTCCGGGAGTTGGTGATGGACAGGGAGGCCTGGCGTGCTGTGGTTCATGGGGTCACAGAGAGTCGCACACAACTAAGCGACTGAACTGAGCTGAACTGAACTAGGTGAGATCTGCCTTAGCTACCATCATTCTTCCTTCTCAAGGCAGAAAATAAGCAGTGCTTAGTTGGCATGAGATAAAGACCTGACATTTTTGACCCAGCTTTTAGGATAACCCTGAAGGTTACGCCATTTTGAGATTCCCAGTAAAGTCAGGTAATAACTTTCTTAAGGCAGTTTTCCTTTGCCCAATCTTACTCTCTTTCCTTACCTCCCACAAGTGTTTTCCCCAAGAGCACTCCATAACAAATCTAATGGTTAAAAAAGCAAATAAACAAACAAATCAACTATGGAAAGTGACTGAGGATATATACTATATATTTCAACTTCTTATGATTAAACAAAACTTACATTGCTCTTATTTTATACATGTGCTATACATGATTATTCAGTATCTTCATTCCCATTCCTTTTATAAACTTCTATTTCCAGTATCCATTTTAGCTAGAGTTCTGTATATTGTTTCAGTTCAGTTCAGTCACTCAGTCATGTCCGACTCTGTGATCTCATGGACTACAAGATGCCAGGCTTTCCTGTCCATCACTAACTCCCAGAGCTTGCTCAAACTCATGTCCATTGAGTTGTTGATGCCATCCAACCATGTCATCTTCTATTGTCTCATTCTCCTCCTGCCTTCAATCTTTCCCAGCATCAGGGTCTTTTCAAATGAGTTAATTCTTTGCATCAGGTGGCCAAAGTATTGGAGTTTCAGCTTCAGCATCAGTCCTTCCAATGAATATTCAGGACTGATTTCCTTTAGGGTTGACTGGTTTGATCTCCTTGCAGTCCAATGGACTCTCAAGAGTCTTCTCCAACACCACAGTTCAAAAGTATAATGTTTAGGTTTCACCAGTGGTTGAAAAACCTAGGGAGAGGTGGTTCTGCCCATGAGAAAGAGGCCATTTGCCACTGGCTCTTTCTGCTGTTGGACAAGACCAGAGATGTTTTAAGAAGGCCATAAAGATTTCTGCAGATTTTACTTGCTCGTAAACAGAGTAGGGATACTCTATGAACAAGCTTCCTCAGTGATTCAGACAGTAGAGAATCTGTCTGCAATGCAGGAGACCAGGGTTCGATCCCTGGGTTGGGAAGTTCCCCTATAGAAACCATGGCAACCCCCTCCAGTATCCTTGCCTGGAGAATCCCATGGACAGAGGAGCCAGGTGGGCTACAGTCCATGGGGTAACAAAGAGTCAGATGCAACGGAAGCAACTTAGCACGCAAGCACACACCCTATTTTTTTTCTTCCATTTTATTTATTTTTTTTATTTTATTTTTTTCCCTGTTTTTTTTTTTTAAATTTATTTTATTGGAGGCAAATTACCTTACATTAATATATTGGTTGGTTTTCCATACATTGACACGAATCCGCCCCAGGTGTACATGTGTTCCCTTTCTTGAACCCCCTCCCACCTCCCTCTTCCCCATATCCTCCCTCCAGGTCATACTAGTGCAGCAGCCCCAAGCATCCTGTATCATGTGTCGAAACTGGACTGGTGATTCATTTCACATATGATAATATGCATGCTACAATGCCGTTCTCCCCAATCATCCCACCTTCACCCTCTCCCATACACCCTATTAACAGAGGTTTTTGCCTGGGTCTCACAAAATCCAGAATAAAAACCTTGAATGGGTTAAGATAGTACCCCCAATTATATGTTGCTTGAGGACTATAAATTTAGATTTCTCATAATTCAGTTTTGAAGGTTTTATTTTATAGTTTTATTTACATGTATTTTTAACAATTTAAAAATTGAGACATTAAATATTAATAAGAGAATTGAATTTGTTTTAGCTTTCAAATCTGCATCCAGAAAATAGAAGGCTGGTTTTTTTTTCCCCCTCACCACAATTTGTTTGGTCTATATGAAAGGATGCAAGACATCTTTAGAATATAAATTCTCAAGTCTTGTGCCAAGTTTTCAACACCAAACTCCACAAAATTTCCAGCAGACTTGTCATATGAAATTTTAAGAACTGAAATTAACTCGTTTCTATTTTCTGTATTAGATATTCTATTTAGAGGAACAGCACACACTTTTTTAGCTTTAGGTTTTAAAGTGTATATTTCTTGAAAAGCTTTGTGACACTTCCATACATTTTAAAAATAGTTCATATAACATTATTTCCACTGCCAGGAACCATTTGCTCAGTAGGACAGTTCTTACACTTTAGGCTGAAGTATATGGTTCTTTGGGTAATGTGTATGGTATTATAGTTCTGTACTCATCTTACAAACACTAAGGATCTGAAATAGATCTGTATATATGAAGAACATACTTTAGAAAATAATTCACAATTTCAAATAATAGGTAAGCTTTTTACTTGCAAAAACTATGCATTTTATAACTTTTATGACACTCATTTCACATAAAACTCCACTGTATTTAACTCTTGTTAAAAGATCTTCCTCACTTCACTCCACACTCATTCCCAACCTCCTTCCCCAGTAACCATGGCGTCTTTTGGTTTCTGGTGTAATCTACCAACGGTAAAGACAAAGCTAGGGAATATTCATTTTTGGCAAAAGTTAAAAACCTCTTCAGAATTAATGGACTCCCTGGCAGTGAATAAGGTGATGTCTAAAGCTCTCCAAGGAGTATGTTTTGGTACAAGTTGGTATGATTACAAAAATAACAACACTGAGATGAATATTTATCTTCAGTCATGTATTCTTGGTAAACATATTTCCAAGAATATTTTTCTTTCAAGAGCTAATTTTAGGAAGGTGTTCTTAAAACCCTAATGCAGCAGCAGCAAAAATTTTACATGCCAAAGGAAACCTAGTTTCCTAATAGATTCAAAGGGCTATGAACAAAAAGAATATTGTAGATTACCAGAGTTGTCCTAATCCAATTTGTTAGATAATGAAAGAAATGGAAGAGCCCATATATAGTTAGACATTCCAACTTTTGTTTCTCCTAAAACTAACAAACCTTTGTAGTTAAATACTAGTTGAGAGTAATTTTTAAATGTTACTATTGTTCAGTAAACAGAATAAATAATAGTTACTACTATTGCCACTATTGCCCAAGCTCTTTACAACACTTCATAGTATATTCAGATTTCATATCTGTATAAGCAGGACCCATGAAATGGCTGCTGTCTTATTCTCTGTATAATCCCTGATAGACCTGGCCCTGACTCACCCTTATCTTAAGGGCATGATTGCCTTCCCCTCCAAAGCCCAGGAAAGTTTAATCAGTAACCAACTGCATGATCAGGCAGACCCTCCCACCCCCACACCCCTCCCAGCTAATGATTGTTCTAGCCCTGAACCAGGACTCCAGTATGTTTGATCATCAACATCAAACAATAGCTGTGGGAAAGAGCTTCTGAGAAGCATGTGGGCCAGCAGTCACCTTGGCAACCAAGGAACCTTTCTGACATCATGCCCTCTATAACTGATAGCCTCCTCCTCCCTTGTGTAGCCATATTGCAGCTGAGTCCTGCCTACTGCAGACCAGGCACGGTGGGGTGTTGCTACAGGACCTTTGCCTCTAACTTGTAAGATTTCCCATTCAATAAATCACTGATGTCTCTATGGCTAATTCCTGGCTCTTTATTTGGTCTAACAGCTGGGCAATGACATGGATTGCAGCATTATGGGATGCAGCCCAACAGTATCTACATTCTATAACCCTTTCAAGTCGTCAAATTCTTCTGTATCTCATACTGTATCCATTCAGGCTGAGAAACTGAAACCACTCGTTATTTGAAGCAGAGGGCACTAAATAGAGGAACTGGTTCTCAAAGTGTTAGAAGGATCAGGGAGTGAAAAGGAAAGGAGTTTATTTAGAGTTCATCTCTAGGGTGGCTGCCGTGTCCACAGGGAGTGTGGTGCAAATACCACTAAGTCAGACAAGCAGGTGACTAGGAGGCTACAGGGCAATAGAGCAAGACCTTGGAGCCCCCATTGGTCTGAAGTGCTGGCTTTCCGCCAGTACCACCAGGGCATCTCCAGTAGCCTGCTATGCAGAAGCCACAGCAGAAATAATAATGACGTCTTCTCTTTAAATTTCAGTCTAGCACAAGTGCCTCACTTTGGCAGAACCTAACCTGTGAACAGCTGGCAAAGGAGTCTAAGAAATATAACTTTAAGTTTTCAGCCCATAGCACAAGGCAGAGTAAGTGCAAGACTGAACTCTGATAAATATTTAGCACATTTATTTATGCAACATTCCTAGAGAGACATTGAGCAATTATTAAAATAAAATAGAGTTATTAAGTAAGGAACAGCATATCATATAGGAAGTATGTGCTATATTGGACTGGTCCTCAGAAACAGAATTCTAATATGAGTATCTGTAGGATCGGGTTGCTATTGATAGAACTTTAGTCCCTTTCAACAGCTTTTATTCTGCACCAGAATAATTTACTTATTAAAAACAGCAAATGATTATATAAGCAAATATGTATCCAATAATTAGCATTCGACTGATCTTTAAGCATCTCACTACTATTAGGCATAAAGCTGCTACAGGCACAGATAGAACCTATACTTCAAACTGTGGTTGGTCAAATGGTCATTCCTATTAAGGTCTTCTTCTAGAACATGATCTTAGTTGGAAATAGTTGCTTTTTCCTTGGATCCCAGCCATGATTTATTCAGTAATGAGATAGTTTATAAACCATATAAGCATCCATTTGTCTGCGTTGTTTTTGCTCTCCATCCATTTCTAATAGATGTAATTTCACTGGTAATTTTACTTTGAGTTACTTATAAGGGGTACAGTTACATAGAGATAGGTTAAATAAGCTTCAATTTTTGCTCTCTTTTTGTGACAAATTTCTAGAGTATTACATTGCTTTCAAAGAACATATTATTTCTAAGGAAATAAATTTTTCCTTGCAGCTAAAACTATGGCTTGTTTTTAAATGTTCCATAGGTACTTATCTAATTCACTCATTCATTAAACATGCTTTTGTTGAGCAAATTATTTGTTTTACCAGGCTCTTAAAAAGGCAGGGAACAGCACCATGAACCAGAAACAGGGTCAGAGGGATGCCACTAACACTTGAATTGAAAGAGAGAAATAGAAGTAAGGAGTCTAATAAAATAATTCCAAGTCATGTGAAAAAGTAATGAAAGTGTTAGTTGCTCAGTCGTGCCCAACACTTTGTGACCCCATGGACTGTAGGCCCCTAGGACTCTCTGTCCATGGAATTCTCCAGGCAAGAATACTGGAAAGAGTAGCCATTTCCTTCTCCAAGGGATATTCTTGAGTCAGGGATAAAACCCAGGTCTCCTGCATTGCAGGCAGATTCTTTACCATTTGAGCCACCCAGGAAGCCCAATTCCATTTAATAAGTGCTCTGATTTTAAAAAGGGCTGATAGAAACTAACAAATGAAGGGGGTCTACTCTAGGTAGGTTGGTCATGGAAATCTTCCCTGAAGAGATGACTCCATCTGGGAAGTAAAATTAGAGAAGAGTTCATCATGAGAAGAACTGGTTGCATGTGGAGGTACATGGAGCCTCACAGGAAGTTCAAAGCTAGAAACTACACAAAGAGACTGAGGGCTGCCCTTTGGGGAGTCTTTAGTGTTGAACGTAACCTGTCTGTTATTCTAGCAAGGATGCTTGACCTTCTGTTGCCTCAGCAGCTGTAGCACTGTTCTGCCAATCTGACCCCAATGTCAAGTCCATAAGGCTCCTTGGTAAAAACATCCTCCTTTTTTTCCGAATTATGTGCACAGATTTAATCTGAGAATGATGTAACACACAGATAAGTTCTTACACATGGCCACTTCATTTGGTCACTTGCACCACCACGTTACCACATCTGATGATGGGACTGTTGTTGTTGTGCCAAAGAAATTCAGCTTTTGGAGAGATTTCCACTTTGAGATTGCAGAATCCTTAGTTATCTTGGGTTTCTTTCTCAAATTGATACCATTTGCTTTATAAATTAGCAAATTCATATCTATTCTGGCTGGTGGGTGGCACCTTTCCAGTTTCCTGGTACTGTTTTGAATTTATTCCTATAATCATATATTTTCTGTCTTTTCAACAAGATTTGGGAAGTGACTGGAAGTAACTACACAGGATCCTTCAAATTTGTTTGCACTGGAGTCCCAGAATTTATTTCAAAAGTATGTTTTATTTATCTAAAAATGTTTTATGTAGTTCACAAACAATTGTGAATATGTATGTCAGTTTATGAAACCCTTTGTAAATGCATGCCACCTGCTTTTAGAATCTGATCTTTATTTCTTCATATTTCTTCTCAGTTTTCTATATTTTTTGTGATATTACTACTAATTTTGTCTGAAGTACTGAGCAGGTGTGATAATTGGAATTACAGTAAATTATTTAATAAGCAATGAACAAAGTAGAATGACTTGTATGTCATATACTCATAGAAATGGGATAAAAGGTAACTGACATTTTTGTGCCTTTACCAAAACCAAGGCCCTTTACACATATATTGTGTAACTGTCCATTAAAACAACTCAGTCTTATAGCTCCAATCAGTCAGTTCAGTCAATCAGTCCTGTTCGACTCTGCGACCGACTCTTTGCGACTCTCATGAACTGCAGCACACCAGGCCTCCCTGTCCATCACCAACTCCTGGAGTTTACCCAAACTCATGTCCATTGAGTTGGTGATGCCATCCAACCATCTCATCCTCTGTTGTCCCCTTCTCTTCCAGCCTTCAATCTTTCCCAACATCAGGGTCTTTTCAAATGAGTCAGCTCTTTGCATGAGGTGGCCAAATATTGGAGTTTCAGCTTCAACATCAGTCCTTCCAATGAACACCCAGGACTGATCTCCTTTAGGATGGACTGGTTGCATCTCCTTGCAGTCCAAGGGACTCTCAAGAGTCTTCTTCAGCACCACAGTTCAAAAGCATCAATTTTTCTGCACTCAGCTTTCTTTATTGTCCAACTCTCACATCCATACATGACTACTGGAAAAACCATAGCCTTGACTAGACAGCCCTTTATTGACAAAGTAATGTCTCTGCTTTTTAATATGCTGACTAGGTTGGTCATAACTTTCCTTCCAAGGAGTAAGTGTCTTTTAATTTCATGGCTGAAATCACCATCTGCAGTGATTTTGGAGCCCTAAAAAGATAAAGTCAGCCACTATTTCCACTGTTTCCCCATGTATTTGTCATAAAGTGATGGGACTGGATGCCATGATCTTAGTTTTCTGAATGTTGAGTTTTAAGTCAACTTTTTCACTTTCCTCTTTCATTTTCATCAGGAATAATAGCTCCAGTATGTTCATTTATTTTCCTAAGACCCCCAGAGTTAAAAACTAGTTTAGCCAAGAGTGAAACATTCATTTATTGTTTCCAAATTCTTGCTCCTCTCTGTTAGTCGCTTAGTCATGCTCAACTCTTTGCAACCCTATGGACTGTAGCCCACCAGGTTCCAATTTCCACGAAATTCTCCAGACAAGAATACTGGAGTGGGTAGCCATCCACTTCCCCAGGAGGTCTTTAGGACCCAGGGGTTAAACACTGGTCTCCTGAATTTCAGGCAGTCTCTTTGTCCTCTGAGCCACCAGGAAAGCCCTTGCTCCTCTCAATACCCCTCCAAATCCATTGCAAATGAAAATGAATTTATTGAATAGAATTTTCAGGTGTAATAAATTATCTTGAAAACTTTAAAATACACTGGCATGGAAAGGATACATTATATTTGGACAAGGTTAAAGAGGGAGAAAATGGTTAGCTACAGAAGAGTATTTCTAACTAAACAAGTATAGTCACCACTTACTGCCACTTGTATTACCTTAGCATCTCAATACCACTCTGTGACAGTTCACGGGAACACACAATGGTTCTAGCACTTGTTGCTATGAGAACACTGATTATATTTGTTTCTTTTCTATTTCAAGCTTCAGATTTCTCACTTTATTACTTTTAATAGTCACAAAAGAATAATCTGTCCTGCTGATCACTCATCATTTCCCTGGCACGCTGTAAAAAAAAAAGGTCAAGATAAATTTTGTTCAAAATATTAAGTAACATAAGCAGAACAATAAATATTTCCATATATTCTTAAATTGTGGTAATATTTACATATAGTGAAAAGCACAGATTTTCAATAAACATTTGATAACCCCTGATTGATGCAATCAATAATAAAACTAATAATCAATCAAGATATAGATCATTTCTATCACCCCACCAAATTCAGACTTAAATTGAAGAAGGTAGGGAAAAGCACTAGACCACTCAGATATGACCTAAATCAAATCCCTTATGATTATAAAGTGGAAGTGAGAAATAGATTTAAGGGACTAGATCTGATAGACAGAGTGCCTGATGAACTATGGATGGAGGTTCATGACATTGTATAGGAGAAAGGGATCAAGACCATCCCCATGGAAAAGAAATGCAAAAAAGCAAAATGGCTGTCTGGGGAGGCCTTACAAATAGCTGTGAAAAGAAGAGAAGTGAAAAGCCAAGGAGAAAAGGAAAGACATAAGCATCTGAATGCAGAGTTCCAAAGAATAGCAAGGAGAGATAAGAAAGCCTTCCTCAGCGATCAATGCAAAGAAATAGAGGAAAACAACAGAATAGGAAAGACAAGACATCTCTTCAAGAAAAATTAGAGATACCAAGGGAACATTTCATGCAAAGATGGGCTTGAAAAAGGACAGAAATGTTATGGACCTAACAGAAGCAGAAGATATTAAGAAGAAGTCACGTGAATACACAGAAGAACAGTACAAAAAAGATCATAACCAAGATAATCACGAGGGTGTGATCACTCACCTAGAGCCAGACATCCTGGAATGTGAAGTCAAGTGGGCCTTAGAAAGCATCACTATGAACGAAGCTAGTGGAGGTGATGGAATTCCAGTTAAGCTATTTCAAATCCTGAAAGATGATGCTGTGAAAGTGCTGCACTCAATATGCCAGCAAATTTGGAAAACTCAGCAGTGGCCACAGGACTGGAAAAGGTTGGATTTCATTCCAATCCCAAAGAAAGGCAATGCCAAAGAATGCTCAAAGTACCACACAACTGCACTCATCTCACACACTAGTAGAGTCATGCTCAAAATTCTCCAAGCCACACTTCAGCAATACATGAACCATGAACTTGCAGATGTTCAAGCTGGTTTTAGAAAAGGCAGAGGAACCAGAGATCAAATTGCCAACATCTGCAGGATCATGGAAAAAGCAACAGAGTTCCAGAAAAACATCTATTTCTGTTTCATTGACTATGCCAAAACCTTTGACTGTGTGGATCACAACAAGCTGGAAAATTCTGAAAGAGATGGGAATACCTGACCACCTGACCTGCTCTTGAGAAACCTGTATGCAGGTCAGGAAGCAACAGTTAGAATTGGACATGGAACAACAGACTGGTTCCAAATAGGAAAAGGAGTACATTAAAGCTGTATATTGTCACCCTGCTTATTTAACTTATATGTAGAGTACATCATGAGGACCACTGGGCTGGAAGAAGCACAAGCTAGAATCAAGATTGCCAGGAGAAATATCAATAACCTCAGATGTGCAGATGACACCACCCTTATGGCAGAAAGTGAAGAGGAACTCAAAAGCCTCTTGATGAAAGTGAAAGAAGAGAGTGAAAAGGTTGACTTGAAGCTCAACATTCAAACTAAGACCATGGCTTCTAGTCCCATCACTTCATGGGAAATAGATAGAGAAACAGTGGAAAGAGTGTCAGACTTTGTTTCTTGGGGCTCCAAAATCACTGCAGATGGTATTTGAAGCCATGAAATTAAAAGACGCTTACTCCTTGGAAGGAAAGTTATGACCAGCCTAGATAGTATATGAAAAAGCAGAGATATTACTTTGCCAACAAAGGTCTGTCTAGTCCAGGCTATGGTTTTTCCAGTGGTCATATTTGGATGTGAAAGTTGGAATGTGAAGAAGGCTGATCGCCAAAGAATTGATGCCTTTGAACTGTGGTGTTGCAGAAGACTCTTGAGAGTCCTGTCGACTGCAAGGAGATCCAACCAGTCCATCCTAAAGGAGATCAGTCCTGGATGTTCATTGGAAGAACTGCTGCTGAAGCAGAAACTCCAATACTTTGGCCACCTCATGCGAAGTGTTGACTCATTGGAAAAGACCCTGATTCTGGGAGGGATTAGGGGCAGGAGGAGAAGGGTACGACAGAGGATGAGATGGCTGGATGGTATCACTGACTCGATGGACATGAGTTTGAGTGAACTCCGGGTGTTGGTGATGGACAGGGAGGCCTAGCGGTCTGTGATTCATGGGGTCACATGTGATTCATGTGATTCACAAAGCCTCGGACACGACTGAGCAACTGAACTGAATTGAACTGAACTGAACTGAACTGAGGGGGCTTCCCTGGTGGCTCAGAGGTTAAAGCGTCTGCCTCCAATGCGGGAGACCTGGGTTCAATCCCTGGGTCGGGAAGATCCCCTGGAGAAGGAAATGGTAACCCAATCCAGTATTCTTGCCTGGAGAATCCCATGGGCGGAGAAGCCTGGTAGGCTACAGTCCATGGGGTCGCAAAGAGTTGGACACGACTGAGCGACTGAACGGAACGGAACGGAACTGAACTGAATGATGATAAATACCTATGAGTGGCATTGATAAGTTGCATTTAACATTTTAAGAAACTGTTGAACAGTTTTTTAAAGTGGTTGTACAATTTGACACTCTCATTACCAATGAATGGGTGAGATTTTGGTTGTTCCATTCCCTCTCTAATATTTGAAGTTTTTTCATCGTCTTTGTATTTTATGACTTCCTATGGGTGTGTTGTGGTATCTCCTGTTGTTTTCATTTACATTACCTGGTATCTGATAATTTATAGTTTTTCATGTACTTATTGGCCACTCATATGTTTTAGTTTATATCTTAATTTTGAGCAAGTGTCTGTGTGTGTGTTTTCTGTGTGTGTGTTTTGTCCATTTTGTCTTAAGTGACTTATTTTTGGGGGGGTGACCTTTTATTATTGAGTTGCTGGAGCTTTTTTACTTTTTAATATATAGTCCATCTAGAAATCCTTCTGAATCCGTATCTTTACTTCAATATTGCTAATGGGACTATCTTAGTAGTTATTTTTATAATTTTGATGGAATCAAATTTGTAAGTATGATGTTATGTATTTTATGATGCCTTGCTTAAAAAAATAAGAAATGAAAGAACCTAGGAATAAAAGAAAGAAGAAAGAGAGAGAAGGAGGGAGGGAAAAAAGAAGGAAGGGGAAAACCTTAGCCAAGATTATGAAAATATTCTTTTTTTTCCTATATTTTAGACTTTACGTTTAGGCCCATGATCTTTCTCAAATTGATTTTTCTAAATTGTCTGAGATAAGATTCAAAGTTTATTGTGATCCACACAGTCAAAGGCTTTGGCATAGTCAATAAAGCAGAAATAGAAGTTTTTCTGAAACTCTCTTGCTTTCTCCATGATCCAGCGGATGTTGGCAATTTGATCTCTGGTGCCTCTGCCTTTTCTAAAACCTGCTTGAACATCTGGGAGTTCACAGTTTCTATACTGCTGAAGCCTGGCTTGGAGAATTTTGAGCATGACTTTACTAGCGCGTGAGATGAGTGCAATTGTGCGGTAGTTTGAGCATTCTTTGGCATTGCCTTTCTTTGGGATTGGAATGAAGACTGACCTCTTCCAGTCCTGTGGCCACTGCTGAGTTTTCCAAATCTGCTGGCATATTGAGTGCAGCACTTTCACAGCATCATCTTTCAAGACTTGAAATGGCTCAACTGGAATTCCATCACCTCCACTAGCTTTGTTCGTAGTGATGCTTTCTAAGGCCCACTTGACTTCACGTTCCAAGATGTCTGGCTCTAGGTCAGTGATCACTTTATCGTGACTATCTTGGTCGTGAAGATCTTTTTTGTACAGTTCTTCTGTGTATTCCTGCCACCTCTTTTTAATATCTTCTGCTTCTGTTAGGTCCATACCATTTCTGTCCTTTATCGAGCCCATCTTTGCATGAAATGTTCCCTTGGAATCTCTAATTTTCTTGAAAAGATCTCTTGTTTTTCCTATTCTGTTGTTTTCCTCTATTTCTTTGCATTGATCGCTGAGGAAGGCTTTCTTATCTCTCCTTGCTATTCTTTGGAACTCTGCATTCAGATGCTTATATCTTTCCTTTTCTCCTTGACCTGCCTCTTGAGAAACCTGTATGCAGGTCAGGAAGCAACTGTTAGAACTGGACATGGAACAACAGACTGGTTCCAAATAGGAAAAGGTGTACGTCAAGGTTGTATATTGTCACCTTGCTTATTTAACTTATATGCAGAGTACATCATGAGGAACGCTGGGCTGGAAGAAGCACAAGCTGGAATCAAGATTGCCGGGAGAAATATCAATAACCTCAGATATGCAGATGACACTACCCTTATGGCAGAAAGTGAAGAGGAACTCAAAAGCCTCTTGATGAAAGTGAAAGAGGAGAGTGAAAAGGTTGGCTTGAAGCTCAACATTCAGAAAACAAAGATCATGGCATCTGGTTCCATCACTTCATGGGAAATAGATGGAAAAACAGTGGAAACAGTGTCAGACTTTATTTTTTTGGGCTCCAAAATCACTGCAGATGCTGATTGCAACCATGAAATTAAAAGACGCTTGCTCCTTGGAAGGAAAGTTATGACCAACCTTGATAGTATATTAAAAAGCAGAGACATTACTTTGCCAACCAAGGTCCGTCTAGTCAAGGCAATGGTTTTTCCCGTGGTCATGTATGGATGTGAGAGTTGGACTGTGAAGAAGGCTGACCGCCGAAGAATCGATGCTTTTGAATTGTGGTGTTGGAGAAGACTCTTGAGAGTCCCTTATACTGCAAGGAGATCCAACCAGTCCATTCTGGAGGAGATCAATCCTGGATGTTCATTGGAGGGACTGATGCTAAAGCTGAAACTGCAATACTTTGGCCACCTCATGCGACGAGTTGACTCACTGGAAAAGACTCTGATGCTGGGAAAGGTTGGGGGCGGGAGGAGAAGGGGACGACGGAGAATGAGATGGCTGGATGGCATCACCGACTCTGTGGACATGAGTTTGAGTGAACTCCGGGAGTTGGTGATGGACAGGGAGGCCTGGCGTGCTGTGATTCATGGGGTCGCGGAGAGTCGGACACGACTGAGCGACTGAACTGAACTGAACTGAACTGAAGATTCAAAGTTCTTTCTTTTTCCCATAAAAATATCAGTATCACTTATTACAGAAAAAAAAAATAATTTAAAGAAGTTGCTTTGACTCTTGGAAAAAGTTGTTTCACCAAATAGGCTCCGTGTCTATTTCTGGTTCCTCTATTAAGTCCTAGTACTCTATCTATTTTTTTCCCACTGTCATACTATCTTACTATATTTAAAAATTTGATCTTGATTTCAGGTAAGGCAAAATTTCTAATGGTTCTTTTGTAAAGGTTTGTTTATTTTAGTTCTTAACAAATACATTTTTAAATTACTATGTCATTTCTAGAAAAAAGGACCTGCTAGAGTTTCTACTGACATTGCTTTAGATCTTTAGACTTTGTGAAAAATAGACATTGTATTAGGTATTCCATTTTATAAACATGGTATATATATATATATGTTTGGTTCTTTATTTTCCCTGAAATATTTTGTAATTTTCAGTGTATAGATTTCTCACATCTTGCATTACATTTGTCCAGAAGTATTTGATACATTTTGTAAAGTTTACATAATTCAATACTTAATACCAGACAAGTTTTTCTAAGTATTTTAACAATAACAGCAACCAACTTAACCTGATAAGGTGTATCATCTAGAAACTTATCATACCATTTATGGAAGTGGCGAAACATGAGAAGCATTCTCATTAAAGAATACCTTGTAAAGTACAGGGCTTCCCTCATAGCTCCGTTGGTAAAAAATCCAACTGAAATGCAGAAGACCCTGGTTCAATTCCTGGGTCAGGAAGATCCCCCAGAGAAGGGATGGGCTACTCACACAATATTCTTGGGCTTCCCTTGTGGATCAGCTGGTAAAGAAACTGTCTGCAATGCTGGAGACCTGGGTTCGATCCCTGTGTTGGGAAGATCCCCTGGAGGAGGGAAAGACTACCCACCCCAGTATTCTGGCCTAGAGAATTCCATGGACTGTATAGTCCATGGGCTCACAAAGAGTCGTACACGACTGAGCGACTTTCACTTGTACAAGTACAAGTAGAGCTAACACGGTAATTTAAAAAGCTATTTGGATAGAGGATCACCAATAAAAAGCTAAAGTTTTCAACACACAGGTAAGAAAAATTGGGACATATTTTTAAAACTATCCTTTTCATAGTAGCAACAAAAATCTAGAACCTGCTTAAAGTTAATGTAGTCCAAAATATACTAGGCTTGACTAATAGAACATGTGTGTGTGCGTTAGCTGCTCAGTCATATCTGACTCTTTGCGACCTCATGAACTGTAGCCCACCAGGCTCGTCTGACCATGGAATCCTCTAGGCAAGAATACTGGAGTGGGTTGCATTTCCTTCTCCAGGGATCTTCCTGACCTGGGGATTGAAGCCAGATCTCCTGCACTGCAAGTGGATGCTTTACCATCTGAACTACTAGGGAAGCCCACCTAATAGAATATACATTGTTTTATTTAAGAACATAGATGTTCTATAAAACTAGAGAAAATATTTATACATGAGAAGACACAATATTGTAAAGATATACCATATTACCCTATAAATTGTGTGTGTGTGTGTGTATGTGTATGTTGTTATTAATGGTACCATTACAGGAATTAAATCAATCAATGAAAGTAAAATTTAAAAATAGATCACTATATATGTTCAGTTCAGTTCAGTCAGTTCAGTCGCTCAGTCGTGTCCAACTCTCCGCAACCCCATGAATCACAGCATGCCAGGCCTCCCTGTCCATCACCAACTCCCGGAGTACACTCAAACTCATGTCCACAGAGTCGGTGATGCCATCCAGCCATCTCATTCTCTGTCGTCCCCTTCTCCTCCCGCCCCCAACCTTTCCCAGCATCAGAGTCTTTTCCAGTGAGTCAACTCATCGCATGAGGTGGCCAAAGTATTGCAGTTTCAGCTTCAGCATCGGTCCTTCCAATGAACACCCAGGATTGATCTCCTTTAGAATGGACTGGTTGGATCTCCTTGCAGTATAAGGGACTCTCAAGAGTCTTCTCCAACACCACAGTTCAAAAGCATCGATTCTTCAGTGATCAGCTTTCTTCACAGTCCAACTCTCACATTCATACATGACCACGGGAAAAACGGTAGCCTTGACTAGAAGGACCTTGGTTGGCAAAGTAATGTCTCTGCTTTTTAATATACTATCTAGGCTGGTTATAACTTTCCTTCCAAGGAGTAAGTGTCTTTTAATTTCCTGGCTGCAATCAGCATCTGCAGTGATTTTGGAGCCCAAAAACTAAAGTCTGACACTGTTTCCCCATCTATCTGCCATGAAGTGATGGGACCAGATGCCATGATCTTTGTTTTCTGAATGTTGAACTTCAAGCCAACCTTTTCACTCTCCTCTTTCACTCTCATCAAGAGGCTTTTGAGTTCCTCTTCACTTTCTGCCATAAGGGTGGTGTTATCTGCATATCTGAGGTTATTGATATTTCTCCCAGCAATCTTGATTCCAGCTTGTGCTTCTTCCAGCCCAGCGTTCCTCATGATGTACTCTGCATATAAGTTAAATGTCTGAGGAGGCCTTACAAATAGCTGTGAAAAGAAGAGAGGCGAAAAGCAAAGGAGAAAAGGAAAGATATAAGCATCTGAATGCAGAGTTCCAAAGAATAGCAAGGAGAGACAAGAAAGACTTCCTCAGTGATCAATGCAAAGAAATAGAGGAAAACAACAGAATAGGAAAGACAAGAGACCTCTTCAAGAGAATTAGAGATTCCAAGGGAATATTTCATGCAAAGATGGGCTCGATAAAGGAAAGAAATGGTATGGACCTAACAGAAGCAGAAGATATTAAGAAGAGGTGGCAGGAATACACAGAAGAACTGTACAAAAAAGATCTTCACGACCAAGATAGTCACGATAACGTGATCACTGACCTAGAGCCAGACATCTTGGAATGTGAAGTCAAGTGGGCCTTAGAAAGCATCACTACGAACAAAGCTAGTGGAGGTGATGGAATTCCAGTTGAGCTATTTCAAGTCTTGAATGATGATGCTGTAAAAGTGCTGCACTCAATATGCCAGCAGATTTGGAAAACTCAGCAGTGGCCACAGGACTGGAAGAGGTCAGTCTTCATTCCAATCCCAAAGAAAGGCAATGCCAAAGAATGCTCAAACTACCGCACAATTGCACTCGTCTCACATGCTAGTAAAGTCATGCTCAAAATTCTCCAAGCCAGGCTTTAGCAGTATGTGAACCGTGAACTCCCAGATGTTCAAGCAGGTTTTAGAAAAGGCAGAGGCACCAGAGATCAAATTGCCAACATCCGCTGGATCATGGAGAAAGCAAGAGAGTTTCAGAAAAACATCTATTTCTGCTTCATTGACCATGCCAAAGCCTTTGACTGTGTGGATCACAATAAACTGTGGAACATTCTGAAAGAGATGGGAATCCCAGACCACCTGACCTGCCTCTTGAGAAACCTGTATGCAGGTCAGGAAGCAACAGTTAGAACTGTACATGGAACAACAGACTGGTTCCAAATAGGAAAAGGAGTACGTCAAGGTTGTATATTGTCACCTTGCTTATTTAACTATATGTGTAGAAATTAGTAAATGGTTAAGTGCGTCTCTCGCCATTTGAAGAGGATGAATTATTCAGTAAGTGTTGATAAATTTAGCTTTCTATTTGGGAAGAGATATTATATGCATGTTTCATACTATATGTGAAAATTTAATCAAGTTCTATCAAAGATCTAAAGTTTAAAATGATACAACAAAATAAAATACTGGAATTAAAACATATAAAAACAGAGAAGCTCCCAAGTAAAGATCAAACAGATCTGACTGTACAAAAATGTAAAATTCTGTGTTGTGAAGGATATTGTAAAAAAATTGCAAGAAAAGTAACATTGGAAAAAAATCCTGAATACATATACATATATATGTGTATCCATATATATGTACATATGTGTGTGTGTGTATATATTCCATATGTATCAATATGATAAAGCCATTCAAGGGTTGACATCCATACTTATAAAGAAGTCTTTACTCCCCTATTTCATCCAATATAAAGACAATCATGTAATACTATTTTTTGTTCATCAGACCAGCAACACATTTTTGAAAGGGAAATAGTATCAATCATTGATGAGGATGTAAATAAACTGGCACATTTATACCTCATTCATAGAATTGTAAATGGTGACATCCTTTGGATAGCAGTTTAGCAATATTTATAAAACATGACATGATCCTATTTCGTGATATAGCAATTTCTCTTCCACCAGTGTTTAGTCTGTAGATGAGAACACCCATTACAACACTGGTTACTCAGGGCAGTAAGTTTGCAGGCACCTAACTGCTCATTAATAGGCAAACAGACTATGCACTCTTTTAATACAGTGTATTATTGTGTATTAACTTGGGAAGTATTCCATAGTATGTTAAGTGAATAAAAGTAACTCCAATGCTCTATGATAAAATGTGTTTTTAAACTGCATATACATTTATGGACATGATTTAAGCAGGAGTATGCATATTGATGGGTCTTCCCTGTAGCTCAGCTGGTAAAGAATCTGCCTGCAATGCAGGAGAACCTGGTTCAGTTCCTGGGTTAGGTGGATCCCCTAGAGAAGGGATAGGCTACCCTATTGGGCTTCCCTGGTGGCTAAGAAGGTGAAGAATCCTCCCGCAATGCGGGAGACCTAGATTCCATCTCTGGGTTGGGAAGATCCCCTGGAGGAAGGCATGAAAACCCACTCCAGTATTTTTGCCTGGAGAATTCCCCAGTGACTGTAGGGTGGCAAAGAGTCAGACATGACTGAACAAGTAAGCACAGCATTTCAAACCAGCAGATGAATCTTCTGAAATAAAAAATAACTAATACAAATGAGCTAAATCAAACCAAGAAACAAGAAGGAAGAGCCCACTGAGAATGTCATTGTCCTTTGCAAATTGCCTGCTGTGAGTGGTCGTGTCATATAAAACTAATTTTGCAGCTTTGTGATTTGCTCATTTTTCCTGGTAACTTGGGCACTTCGGCCTACATCTCTGGACATGCATTAGATGAATAACTACATAAGTAAAACCATCCAATGGAGACAATTTATCCAGGTTAATTCAAAGAAGTGGGAAGATAACATTTGCATCTACTTTATCCTTTATTAAAAATAGAGACTTTATTTCACAGATGAGAATATCTAGGCACTGAAGCATTAAGTCATATGTCCAAAGTTACCCAGCAGGGAAGTGTCAGAGATGAGATTAGTTCTCAGACACTCGGGTTCAGAAACGGAGCTGTCAGCCACCCCACTATACTCTGCACTTCAGAGCTTGTTAGAACCTCAGTTTCCTCACCTCTGAGTGCGATGCCTGTCTTAGAGGGTAGCCATAAAGGAGTTAAATAGGATAAGCTAGGAGAGAGTGTGGAGTTTGTATGGCAGTCTGTGCTTTTGTGAGTTGAGTTCCCCGTGAGTATTAGTCATGACACCCACCCAAGAGCACAGAAGTGTTTACATGTTCCTGCCTCCTCTCTAAGGCCTCTCCAAGCCAATGACATGACACAAATCCCTGAGACCCAGTGGCTCTCCTTTTAACACAAAAGCACTTGTCCCTTTGTGGCTCAACACTGGGGCGGAGGAAGCCAGGGGCTGCCCTCCTATGTCTCTATCCTCAGCATCTCCATCCGCTTTTTCCACAATCTTGGGCTTCCCTGGCTGTCTACATGATTCACATTAATGTGGAAACTTAAGACACACACGAATGGAGAGACAAGATAGCCTGAAACACACATAGGCACAGGGCAGAGCGGTCTTGAGCACAAAGCCAGGGTTCCAGCCAGTGAGGACCAGGATCCAAGGTGGGGCTCCAAGGAGGTACCCACAGGTGTGTGGAACCCTCACTGGGAGGCACAGGACAGCCCTATTCAAATGCTTGCACAGGTCTAAGATCTTTTCCCTCTGGAATAGCGCCCATATTATTCCTCCATTCTTCTGGTTCTTCATGAGTAGCTGTTATATGCTGGGCAGGAGTGAAAGGTCAGTGGTAAATCATGTCCCTTCCATGTCAGAGGCCAGGCCAGACAACATACAGCATTATTGTTGTTAATACATTCACTAAGATGATGCAGAAACACAGCAAGAACTTTATATTCCTTCTAAAATAAACAATCCCTTGAAAACAAACTTATGGTTAGCAAAGGGGAAATGTAGGTAGAAGGGATAAATCAAAAGCTTGGGATTAACATATACATATTACTATATAGGATAGATAACAAACAAGGACTTACTGTATAGCACAAGGAACTCTCCTCAATATTCTGTGATAACCTGTATGAGAAAAGAATGAGTATATATATGTATATATATCTGGTATATATATATATATATATATCAGAATCACTTTGCTATACAACTGAAACTACCACAACATTTTAAATTAACCATACCCCAATAAAATTTTTTTTTAAAAGAGAGACTTTAAAAGATAGCAGTTGTCCTGGAATCATCTCATAATGAACTATGAAATCTAGGAACTTCATTTCCTTCTATTAAATCTTAAGCATTGTCAAATGCCCACATTCCTTCCTCTGCTGAGGAGAACTGGTTACTATAACAACCACTGCGGCAGTATTACTAACCACACACTCAAAAACAAAATCCACAACCTCAAACTGGTGAATATGTCTGTGTTCACAGTGTTATTGGGTAATTTACAAATGGAGAGAAATGAAACAAAAAAGAGTGAAAATGAAGGGGTTTTGAAATTGGATGTTAACCCAGAAAGTATGTATAAACAAAATAGAGGACAGAAGAAACTGACAAAACAGCATATGGCAGCTTCCACCTCCTGCTCAGGCCACACAGTTCTCTTGACTGGAGTTGGCGAGATGACAGTGTTACAGTTACACAGAGAAGTAAGGTCACAGCCTCATTCTCCAGTTCATTTTGGGGCTATGAGTGAAACAGGAAGAACTAAGTATAATGCCAGACAGAGCAATGATTATATGTCCCCAGAAATGCACCCTGATCTCACAATTAAGACTACAGGGAGAGGTAAGAGAGATTGAATCAAAAGAACTACAAATTCTGAAGTTTTTATTTCTACTTGCTGTAAAATGGAGATAACATTTTCCTCCTTTCCTTATCACTGTGAGTATAAAATTACATAATCTTCTTAGAAAGTGACTTAAAAGCTATTAAGCTTTATAAAATGTAAGTAACATTTCTTATTACTAAAATTTAAATGACTAAATATCTGCAATTTATTGATAAAATATTTTGTCATAATTTTTTTAATACTGTCATTTCTCCTTTAATAACAAAAAAGTTTACCCTGTATCTGAAACTCAAACAATATCCTCCTTATACTTTTAATAAATTTAAGACTCTGTGAGTAACAAATTAGAAATGAATTAAAAAGAGTATTCAAGCATGGGTGACTGTAGCCTATTTTGAAAAAGAGTAAAGTCTGAGACTGTCAAAAATATACTCTCTAAATTTCAAAAGAAATACTAACTTTTGTTTAAACACTGCTATTACATGTATAATTGGCAGTCAACCAGCAACTTAATACTTTTTAGAACTTGACTATATTTAAAATGTCAAATTTTTTTTATGCTACTAAGTATATTTCCCTTCACATAAGAGTGTAATGACCTAAAATGGTTTTTACTCATTTAATGAAGCCATTTTTATAGCTGTGAGAGAGTAAGTATAAAAATCTCAATCTCATTTTAGCCCAGCTATTCTGAAACAAAGAAGTGGTGAAAATAGCTTGTTTTAAAGAGAAAAAAAAAAAAGATGTCAAACCATCTTGTTTTGACAGAGTTCATGTACATCAAGTTCTAAATCACAACAGAATTTTTAAAGCTAACTGGTAAACCTCTAAAAAATAGAGATTTATAAAAAGAAAAGTTGGTAAGCATTAACTACAGAGCTGGACTATGTTCCTACAAACACCAGACTTTAAAATTCATAGATGACTGTCCTATTTGTTAAAATAGAGAACACTTGAATGATAGAACATGGCAGAGGGTGTGACTGTGTAGGTTTAGAAATAGTATCTGGGTTCTTTTTATCAAGTAATATCTGTAATTAGCTTTATGAATCACCTATCAGGTTAACAAAGAGTCTGTAGAAGACTAGGAGAAGAAAACTATACAGCTCACAGTTCCATCCCATAGCCTACAGAATGTCAATTTCTATATCAGTGATATAGCATTCTTGAGACTTCCTCAGTGACCGGTAACTAAGACTGAGTTCCCAATGCAGGGGACCCAGGTTCATACCTGGTTAGTGAACTAGATCCCGCATGCCACAGCTAAGACCCAGAGCAGTCAAATAAGTAAATATCTTTAAATAATAATATAGCATCCCTTGTGGCCATAAAATAATAGAGGGTTTCCAGGCTTTAGATTTGATGTGGTCTTATGTTCATGACAGTAAAAGTAATTTTGACATAGATTATTTTTTAATTATTCTATAATTATTCATTCTATTTCTTCCTAATGAAAAATTTTGTCAGGATTTTTTTGTTTGTTTATAAGTTTTATATTTTTGTTGTTTGTTTTAATATTCCTAAGGAGATTCAAATCTGCATTTTGATTGCTTCTTTCACTGTAAAAAATATGGAAAAACAAATTTTACTAAACTGAGAAAAATGGAGATTCCTATCTAACTTTTGAAATTTGGGCCAATATTAGCCAAAAACGCAGCACAATTTCAGACAGCATTTTAAAAGCAAATTTGATCATAATATAAAATATTTTGTCAAAGGTACTAAGCCCTTTAATAATTTACCATTATTCATAAACTCTACTTTGGTATTTGAAGTGCTCTCCCGTTCATTACCGTCACTCTCTTTCAACATATATCCTATTATTTACCTACACAAATCACTCCAACAGCCAGCTATGCTAATTATTCCCCATTCATGCCAGTTCATTTAACTTCTCCTTGGAATACACTTTCTTATTATTCTTATTTACGTTTGATTAATCCCTCACAGTTTAGGCAAATCCCTTCTTCTTAAAGTTTGGCAGTTAATATCAGCTTTGAGAAACTTCTCCCTCTACCCAAATTTTAATATACCTAAAACTTTTGCTCATTTGGCACATATTATGGGCTACTGAATACTATTTGTCACTTTTGTGAAGGTCCTTTCCCTTTAACTATGTTGCTCTAAAGCTGGAAATTCCACAAGAACTACCAAATTTTCTTGAGCACAAAAGCAATAGGGATGATAACCAAATACATTTATGGGCCCAGCATTCTATTTACTGTAGAGGAAAGATATAAAATCCAGTTCAAATCCAAACTCCATCGTTTATTAGCTTTCACCAAAGTACTTAGTATTTCTAGGACAGTATATTAGAGATTTCACAAATGTTGTCTCATTTAATTTTCAACATAACTAAGCATGGCAGCTTGTATCATTAGCTCAATTTTAAGACTAAAGGAAGTGAAGCCTGGATATCCCACCTAAGGACAGAAGCTGGTAAATAGAGGGGCCAGGATATCCCTTATGGAGAACCAGAACTCTGGTTTTACCCAGAGAGAAGTGTATTAAACATACAGAAAGACAAAAGGTTGGGTATACACTAAGCTACCCTTTTACCTGATAGCAAAATGGATTTTAAAGTTATTTGGGGGCTGACAAAGAAGAAGTGACTCTTTCTAATTACAAGAAGAACCAGGCACATGAGATCAAAGGAATTTCTAACACTATCAAGAAGCAGTTGTTAAAGGATCACTTCCTACTTGCTCTGCTGACACTAAAGCTAAAAGCCAGGCTATTCTCCCTTAAGCTGGGCACAGTTGTTTAAATCAGCTCTCAAGTTTTCCCAAATCAATAAGGACAGGTCCTAATAGAGGAGGTCTGACAGTCAGCTAGCGCCAGTTACAAGCGTAGCTGTCTCCAACTACAACTGGACTTTTGAAGTTGAAGCTGGTTTCCAATTAACCATTCAAAATTAAGGCAGAATGTATAAAAGGAGAATGAGAAAATAGCTCAAGCACTTTTGCTTTTTAATAGATTTGACCTTTTAAAAATTGAATTTTGTGACAGGCTACGCCAGAAGAAAGTCTGGAAGAAATAAAATTGCACAGTTCTAAAAATATGAAGTACACATTGTAATTTTAAAAAAAGCTTAAGCCACAATTCACCTCAGATGTCCTAAGTAGCAATACCTCTTAATTTGATAATTAATGCTCTCTAAATTGTGCAAATAGTCTTTATCTGCTGCCTCTTCCTCTTCTAACAAGTTCCATTCCTACCGGCTGCACTATTAGATCCATTTTGTTATTACTTCACTGTGAGTACCAGAGTGATGCTGGTTAATTTCCTTTAGGTTAAAGTTAACACTAAATGCTTATTTGTGTTGGTATCTTATTTGCATTAAAGGCCAACAGTAGACAGTGTATTATGGAGGTCAAACAAAGATCTATATTCTATATATTATATTCTATATCTTGGCAGGAAAATACTTGTAAGGCACTGGGTAAATCCCAACCTTTTTGGATCTCAGTTCTCTCATCTTAAGAACAATAAAACTTGTTCTAGATTATAGCCAAGCATTAAAGTCTTTAATTTTATGTCTGTAAATCTATTCATCATGCACAGCTTCATAATAGTAATCTTACTTTCTTTACCTTTCTTTATCCTCTTTTATCTATTTGTATTTCTTTATTATTAATTAAGGGGCTTCCCAGGTGGCTCAATGGTAAAGAACCTGCTTAACAGTGTAGGAGATGTGGGTCCAATCCCTGGGTTGGTAAGATCTCCTGGAGAAGGAAATGGCAACCCACTCTAGTATTTTTGCCTGAGAAATCCCATGGACAGAGGAGCCTGGTTGGCTATAGTCCATAGGGTCACAAGAGAGTTGGACATGGCTTAGCGACTAATCATCCCTTGAAATAATTTTCAAGCTTTCTCTTTTACTATTTTCACCCCTAAACACTTTCCTCTTTCATGAGATTTCAACTTAATTGTCAACACTTAATCATCAATCTCAGTTTTTTTAACCGTTAAGTCTGAACCATCTACGACAGCTCATATTTGCTCAGCTGAACATTTACCACTTGCCTCAATGTTCCTATTTTCCAAGTAGACTTGTAACCATAATAATTGATTAACTATTTCAAATCACTCCTTTCCTCTGAATCTTCCCAGAATTTATTTTATTTTTTATTTATTTACAGTTGCCATAATGTGTTTTGTTAAAGTGTCTTCTAGGTCTTAAAGTTTATTCCTTCTTTGTGGCAGAGTGAGTGGTCTTCATGAAACATTCAATTTTTTCCCTCACATTTTCCAGCCTCTTTGTAGTTAGGTAAGAGCATGTGAATATTTCAGGCTAACTTCTGAGCAAAAACATAAAAAGAGTTCAACCTTCCACTAGAAGAATGCATGTATCAAATTGTAACGTCTCCATTGACCTGAGTTTCCTAGTAACGCTATAGGCAAATCTCCCTAGTGGCCTAAGTCAGACATATAGTGAAAGTAAAAACAAGCCTCTGTGTTTCAAACCACTGAAAATCTACTGTTGGTACCTAAATAATACAGTCTTCAAACGTAGTCAAATGACTTTCAGTAAGGGACCATTTCTTTCATTGATTTTGTGCTTCGTTCCACACCATACAGTATAGACTTCTACAGAAATGTCAGTAAATACTTTCGACTACATACCTTTTATTTTTTGTGTACTTTTTCATAAACATAATTGGCCCCAGAAAATGTAATGTAGTAAAAATAAAATCAATGGAAATGATTTAAAATGCTTCCTCATACCATTTTAAGTGTTTCATTTCAGAGATTTAAAAGATAAATTAAAAAGTTTTTATAGAAAGAGTTATTTGTATATCTGTCAGAAATTAATCAGAGAAGCAGGACTGTTAGGAGTTGTACGATAAAGGATTTATGAAAATCAGATCTTACACAGTTTTTCCTTTATTTTCCTTCTAATTCCTAGCTGATGGGAAGTGAAAAATTCTTTAAATTCTCCAGCCAGAACTCTGAGCCACTTTTGAAAGAGAAAGGACTATTAAACAAGGCAAATGAGCCCAGTGATGCATTATATTTTAATAATAGTGGCATCACTTACTGGGTGGTGTTATGCTCAAATAATGCTTTCGAAGTACTATCTCATGCTGTTACTTCAGTCATGTCTGACTCTGTGCGACCCTATGGACTGCACCCTGCCAGGCTCTTCTATCTATGGGATTCTTCAGGCAAGATTAATGGAGCGGGTTGTCATTTTCTACTCCAGAGGATTTTTCCGATCCAGGAATGAACCCATGTCTCTTATATCTACCTATATTGGCAGGTGGGTTCTTTACCACTAGTGCCATGGGAAACCCCTCCCCTTCCCAAAAAATGTGGAGTAAGCATTAGTTTAGTCCCATTATCCAGACTCTGATCCACAAAGTGAAATTACTCAAGTTCACTTATCCTACCAGTAGTGGATCCAACCTCCAAACCCAGGGGAAAGTCTGGTGTTCAAATCCTTTATAGTGAAACTAATGATTTTTAAAACTGTATTTGCTGATTGTTTTAGAAGTTTTATAATTCCACTGTTCAGTTTCTAAATATTAGTAATCAATTTTAGCAGATTCAGATGTGTCCTAATAGAAAATCTGTAAGCATTAATAAGCAAAAAGGTATAAATGTGCATATAAAATTGCTCCTTTTAAAACACAAACTGTCATGAAATATACATTCCCCTATAACCTGCTTTTTAAAAAAAGGTTACTAATTTTCAATATCAGGTTAGGAAAAAAAAACTCTTTGTTTTTTTATTATGGGTACCTAGACTTTTACAATGATGTATCATAATCTGTTAACCAGCCCACTCTTATTAAGCATTTAGTTGTTTGCAGTCATTGTTGTTTAAGCCATTGCTATAATAAACAACCTTGCACTTACTTCATCTTGCATTTCTCCCAAACTCCTCAGTTTTCTTCATATATCATGCTACCTCTCTGAGGACCCACATCAATCTTCTTGGAAATTATAATTCCGAGATTTTTAAATTTTTTAAGTAAGAGCATTCTGAGATATGCCAGTCTCTCACTGTTGCGTTTCCTACTAGACAAAGAGGTTAAATTTGAATGTTCCATTCAGAGCATTTATTAAACCAACAGAATAAATGGGGATGATGTTTTAAAAAAAAAAATGCTGAACAGAGTTTTAGGAAACTGAAGGGTGATAATCAAAAACATACATAAAGAGATTTTTTTTTTTTTCCAAAGAATGAAACTCCTGGTGCTTTAGGGAAAAAATACAGTGCTGTTCTTTGAAACTGCTGCTGCTGTTGCTGCTGCTAAGTCGCTTCAGTCATGTCCAACTCTGTGCGACCCCATAGATGGCAGCCTACCAGGCTCCCCTATCCCTGGGATTCTCCAGGCAAGAACACTGGAGTGGGTTGCCATTTCCTTCTCCAATGCATGAAAGTGAAAAGTGAAAGTGAATTCACTCAGTCATGCCCGACTCTTAGCGACCCCATGGACTGCAGCCCACCAGGCTCCTCCATCCATGGGATTTTCCAGTCAAGAATACTGGAGAGGGGTGCCATTGTCTTCTCTGATTCTTTGAAACTAACTTCCCATAAATGAATAACTAGCTAATATACTGCTAATATACTGACAGCTAATTCTCTCACCAAACGTTTACTTGATGCCTAGACATACTTTAAAGAGCTCTGGAAGTTAGATTAATTAGGCCTATAGGTTATTTTTTCTCACCTGTATTAATAAATTTTTGGAAAGTCAATTCACAAAACTGAACATTTATTTTATTCTAAGCTATTTGGAGTAACTGGCAAATTTGGCCTTGGAGCACGGAATGAAGCAGGGCAAAGGCTAATAGAGTTTTGTCAAGAGAATGCACTGGTCATAGCAAACACCCTCTTCCAACAGCACAAGAGAAGACTCTACACATGGACATCACCAGATGGTCAACACCGAAATCAGATTGATTATATTCTTTGCAACCAAAGATGGAGAAGCTGTATACAGTTAGCGAAAACAAGACCAGGAGCTGACTGTGGCTCAGATCATGAACTCCTTATTGCGAAGTTCAGACTTAAATTGAAGAAAGTAGGGAAAACCACTAGACCATTCAGATATGACCTCAATCAAATCCCTTATGATTATACAGTGGAAGTGAGAAATAGATTTAAGGGACTAGATCTGATTGATAGAGTGCCTGATGAACTCTGGACGGAGGTTCGTGACATTGTACAGGAGACAGGGACCAAGACCATCCCCATGGAAAAGAAATGCAAAAGAGCGAAATGGCTGTCTGAGGAGGCCTTACAAATAGCTGTGAAAAGAAAAGAAGCAAAAAGCAAAGGAGAAAAGGAAAGATATAAGCATCTGAATGCAGAGTTCCAAAGAATAGCAAGGAGAGATAAGAAAGCCTTCCTCAGTGATCAATGCAAAGAAATAGAGGAAAACAAAAGAATAGGAAAAACAAGAGACCGCTTCAAGAAAATTAGAGATTCCAAGGGAACATTTCATGCAAAGATGGGCTCGATAAAGGACAGAAATGGTATGGACCTAACAGAAGCAGAAGATATTAAGAAGAGGTGGCAGGAATACACAGAAGAACTGTACAAAAAAAATCTTCACGAGCAAGATAGTCATGATAACGTGATCACTGACCTAGAGCCAGACATCTTGGAATGTGAAGTCAAGTGGGCCTTAGAAAGCATCACTACGAACAAAGCTAGTGGAGGTGATGGAATTCCAGTGGAGCTATTTCAAGTCTTGAAAGATGATGCTGTGAAAGTGCTGCACTCAATATGCCAGCAGATTTGGAAAACTCAGCAGTGGCCACAGGACTGGAAGAGGTCAGTCTTCATTCCAATCCCAAAGAAAGGCAATGCCAAAGAATGCTCAAACTACCGCACAATTGCACTCATCTCACACGCTAGTAAAGTCATGCTCAAAATTCTCCAAGCCAGGCTTCAGCAGTATGTAAACCGTGAACTCCCAGATGTTCAAGCAGGTTTTAGAAAAGGCAGAGGCACCAGAGATCAAATTGCCAACATCCGCTGGATCATGGAGAAAGCAAGAGAGTCTCAGAAAAACATCTATTTCTGCTTTATTGACTATGCCAAAGCCTTTGACTGTGTCGATCACAATAAACTGTGGAACATTCTGAAAGAGATGGGAATCCCAGACCACCTGACCTGCCTCTTGAGAAACCTGTATGCAGGTCAGGAAGCAACTGTTAGAACTGTACATGGAACAACAGACTGGTTCCAAATAGGAAAAGGTGTACGTCAAGGTTGTATATTGTCACCTTGCTTATTTAACTTATATGCAGAGTACATCATGAGGAATGCTGGGCTGGAAGAAGCACAAGCTGGAATCAAGATTGCCGGGAGAAATATCAATAACCTCAGATATGCAGATGACTCTACCCTTAGGGCAGAAAGTGAAGAGGAACTCAAAAGCCTCTTGATGAAAGTGAAAGAGGAGAGTGAAAAGGTTGGCTTGAAGCTCAACATTCAGAAAACAAAGATCATGGCATCTGGTCCCATCACTTCATGGGAAATAGATGGAAAAACAGTGGAAACAGTGTCAGACTTTGTTTTTTTGGGCTCCAAAATCACTGCAGATGCTGATTTTAGCCATGAAATTAAAAGACGCTTGCTCCTTGGAAGGAAAGTTATGACCAACCTTGATAGTATATTAAAAAGCAGAGACATTACTTTGCCAACTAAGGTCCGTCTAGTCAAGGCAATGGTTTTTCCCGTGGTCATGTATGGATGTGAGAGTTGGACTGTGAAGAAGGCTGACCGCTGAAGAATCGATGCTTTTGAACTGTGGTGTTGGAGAAGACTCTTGAGAGTCCCTTATACTGCAAGGAGATCCAACCAGTCCATTCTAGAGGAGATCAATCCTGGATGTTCATTGGAGGGACTGATGCTAAAGCTGAAACTGCAATACTTTGGCCACCTCATGCGATGAGTTGACTCACTGGAAAAGACTCTGATGCTGGGAAAGGTTGGGGGCGGGAGGAGAAGGGGACGACGGAGAATGAGATGGCTGGATGGCATCACCGACTCTGTGGACATGAGTTTGAGTGAACTCCGGGAGTTGGTGATGGACAGGGAGGCCTGGAGTGCTGTGATTCATGGGGTCGCAGAGAGTCAGACACGACTGAGCGACTGAACTGAACTGAACTGATTTGGATGATACTTGTTTATATAAAGCCACAGTAATGTTATGAATGATAGCATTTTTATTAATTACAAGGACTTTAGAAAACATAATGTTTCTATTTTGAAGATTTTTATTAGTTGTGTCTACTCTGCACTGTACATTTGTTCCTCTTGGTTCCTTCTTTCTGATTATGTCAGTTTCATTCTAGTGCAATAATCTCACTCTACTAAGAATAAGCTTTCTTAAATCTGTTTAAGGGTAGGTCAGCAGAATGAAACTCTTGTATTTAAAGTCAGAAGCTTAGAGGATATCCAATAAATATTGCTATGATGATGATGAAACGACATTTGTCCAAGAATTAAGACAGAGGAGACTTTAGCCTTAGATTTTTCATTGCCTATTAACTCTTTATGATCAGATGTAGAGCAATATTCAATTCTTTCCTGAAAATATCAGTAAGAAAAGATTCATTGTTATATACCTTGGTTTAGGGATCTTCACCTGGAGAAGGCAACAGCAAGCCACTCCAGTACTCTTGCCTGGAAAATCCCATGGATGGAGGAGCCTGGTGGGCTGCAGTCCGTGGGGTCGCTAAGGGTCGGACACGACTGAGCGACTTCACTTTCACTTTTCACTTTCACACATTGGAGAAGGAAATGGCAACCCACTCCAGTGTTCTCGCCTGGAGAATCCCAGGGATGGGGAAGCCTGGTGAGCTTCCATCTATGGGGTCACACAGAGTCGGACACGACTGAAGTGACTTAGCAGCAGCAGCAGCAGCAGCAGGGATCTTCACCACATACAAATGATATAATTAAAACATTTCTCAGACAGACTAAGCTATATCTAGCTTTTACTCTCAATTGAGTGATTATAAATACCTTACTGGGAATTCCTTCGCTGTTCCTTGGTTAGGGGTCTGAGCTCTCACTGCCATGGGCTATATTTCAGTCCACGGTCCAGGAACTAAAATCTCACAAGCCATGCAAATAGACCAAAAGAAAAAAAGAAAAGATTTTATTGAGTGAAGCTATAATCTTAAGGATAAATGAGCAGAACTAAAAGAGGGTGAACACAGAAAATCTTTATCTTCCTCAAGAAAACAGTATCATTCAATTATGAACTCATTATTCAAACATTTATTGTGGGCCTACTTCATGCCAGGTACTAGGACAGGAGTTGATGGTATATAAGATAAAACATGACCCATGTTTCTGTCTAGTAGGAAACATATATATATATATATAATTAATATTATGGAATAATGCAGATATAATAATAATAATTTTCAAAACTGATAGCCAGAATGGCCAACATATTTCTTTTTATCCTCCAAAACTCACAGGTAGGTGATAGCTTTGAGAGTATGGTTTATAAGGGTTTGGAACTGAGCCAAAAATGTGATCAGTTGGTGATGGTTGCCATAGATACGGGATGGAGAAGGTCCACCTGCACGTTGTCTATTTTCTCTCTTTACTCTGTGGTGTAGATTAGGTTTTCACAGAGAAGGGTGGTGATCTGATGTTTTAGAAAAGAGTTGACATCTATAAGAGCCTTGAAAATTTGACCTCGGTATGGCAAAGGTGGTTAAGGTCAGTCAAGGGTAAAAAGTGTGAAGAAAGGCAAAAGTTATCAAACAGCCTCAGTGTTAAAGTTAGCACTCTCCAGGACTAGAAAGTAGATTGGAAAGGAAGCAGGGTGAGTGACAGACTAGAGAGTCCAGTAGGAGTCAACCACAGGTTCCATTTTGTATATGCTGAGGAGTTGGAACATAATCCCATAGGCCAGTGTGCCTGGAAGATGTAGTCCATAGAATACTGACTAGTATCAGAATTATCTGAGATGTTTGTTGAAGCAACCAAATTAGAATATTTGGATATGTGAGCTGAGAATCATCATTTTGCACAAACCTTCTAGGTTATTAATAGTTGGAAGCCCACAGTAGGAAACTGTTACAGCATGAGACAAATACTCTTGAGGAAATGTTCATGCTGAGCAGCTAACTCATGTGTTCACAAATATTTCCCACCTAGAAATGGGCCAGGCTGCTGTTCACTACGAGCACCTGCGTTCATACCCCTCAGCATGCCCTTTACAAGCCAAGCTGTAGCAGCATTTCCAGCTCATTAATTTTATTGTAGTTAGTAAGAACCTTTAGTCTAGCAGGCAAATTATAACACTAGAATTTAATTGTAATTGGAAATATGTACCCAGTCTAATTTGAGCATTTCTGGGGAAATTGGAGCAAAAGGAGATATTTCATCCTAGTCAGAAACATATTTTCAGCAGTGGTGATAAAATGCTTTAGCAAGAGAATAATTCACTGCCATCAGGATGGTCCAGATTACAGCTGGGTTTACAAGAGTCGCTTACTTTCACTTGCAGACATTTTCTGGTTCATTATAGAAAGCATAGGAAAAAAACGCTATGTAATGAACTCCCCTAGTTCAGTAAAAGTGAATTCCTAGTAAATAGCCCACAACTAATGGAGATTAATTTCCTGTTTACATATACATATAGCATATTCCCCAATTTTTCTTTTTCCTTTTTTTTTTTTTCTTTTATGCAGGTTTGTAAAATGCAACTTGGCATCTTGAGTAGAAAAGAAAATAAAATGCTGAGAGTTGGGATTTAACTCTATAAAAATATTATTTTGTTATTGTTTTAGCGTAAATATTTATTCTCTTCATAACATTTATCAACACTGATTCACCTATTCACTCATTTATTCAAAGAATAGTTATTGCCTCCTTGAAAGGTATTGGGGCCAATATGATGGGCAAGAAAAAACTGATTTTCTTTCCTTGTGGAACTCTGTATCCAAAAGAGGGGAGAGCTATTAATCAAATAACCAAACAACTATGAGTCTAATTTTAACTATAATAAATGCTTTGCAGGGAATTCACATAATGTCATGGAAATATCAAACAAGGGAAACAAAACACATTTTTAGGGCTATGGAAAAAAGTCCCTAGAGAGTGACAGTTGATTTTGAGTTGTGAACTATGTGTAGATAATTATAAAATTGGGGCATAGGAGTGGATTCTAAGTAAAGGGCAGTTTATATTTGCAGGCTAGGAAGACAATAATTTTAAGGAACAATAAATGTGAGTGGGGGAGGAGAAGAGCTTGTATAAATTGAGGATGTAGAGCCATGTAGAGACTGGGCAGTCCAAAGTCTTTATAGCCATGTAAAGTATTTAACTGTTTTATTCACACACAGAATTAAATCACTTAGAAGAAAACTGCATTTGCTTTCACATATTTTTACATAAAATTTCTGAGCTTGCCTTAAAAATTCCTGATATGATCAATCATTAATTTCCCTAAAGCTTGGTTAGGTGAGGTTTCAATGTTACATGAAGAAGAATTTCAGTAGTATTGTATATTTTAGTAGAGGATTGAACCAAAAGACAAGTGATTGTTAATAATAAGTAATAGAATAATAGGTAAATTAAAAAATTAGTTTTATTTTAAAAGTTAGTTTTATTGAGGCAGTGTGCCAAAGATTTTCATTATCACATTAAGTTTTATGTCCACATGCTCATAGTCCCAGAAAGGCATGTATTTGAAATACATACATATATGATTGCTTATAGATCTACAGCTAACAGGAACAAAAGTGAAAATCAAAAACACAGCTATTCATATTTAATTTAAAAAATACAGATGGTTGAGTCATTTATGTGTTAACTTTAACAATATACCTAACTGGACTTCCAGTTTTATTTCTCCCTCTTGCATTTCAGAATTTAGAACACATACACAGAGGGAAAAAACATAACCATGCTTTGGCATTACTCAAAGTATTTAATTAGTTAAAGGATAAACATTGTCATTTACTTTTTCAGCCCCATAGGCAAAGTTTGCATTATTTAAAGAAAAGAGAATGAATTGCTGAGCAATAAGTGGGTGATTCAGAGCTGTATAAATACACCTCCCGGAGTATTCAAATTCTTATCCTTCATCAAACTCAAGATTGAGAGTCAGAATTATATGGACCATTTCCCCATCTTGCCACTTTGCCATCTGTCCTAAAATAATGATTATTTTCTACAACAATTGCATTGTGGAATCTTCATTAAGAAACAAACCACTACTTGGAACAATTAGGCTGGCATTGAGGCTGTTGGCCCAACAAAGTGCATTATTCACAAATCCCACATGCTCCACATATGTTGGTTCTGCTGCAGAAAGAAGGAGTGTATAGTTTTACCCTAGACCTGAGAAATTAGAATTAAGACCAGTAACTTAAGTAAAGCAAGCCAAACATCAATTTTCATTAAGGAGCAAAAGTGAAGAACTTAAAATCTTAAAATCTCCTTAACTGTGGCAGCAGTGAAAGAGGAGAGTGAAAATGTTGGCTTGAAGCTGAACATTCAAAAAACAAAGATCATGACCTCTGGTCCCATCACTTCATGGGAAATAGATGGGGAAACAGTGGAAACAGTGTCAGACTTTATTTTTGGGGGCTCCAAAATCACTGCAGATGCTGATTGCAGCCATGAAATTAAAAGACGCTTACTCCTTGGAAGGAAAGTTATGACCAACCTAGATAGCATATTAAAAAGCAGAGACATTACTTTGCCAACAAAGGTCCGTCTAGTCAAGGCTATGGTTTTTCCAGTGGTCATGTATGGATGTGAGAGTTGGACTGTGAAGAAAGCTGATCACCTAAGAATTGATGCTTTTAAACTGTGGTGCTGGAGAAGACTCTTGAGAGTCCCTTGGACTGTAAGGAGATCCAACCAGTCCATTCTAGAGGAGATCAATCCTGGGTTTTCATTGGAAGGACTGATGCTAAAGCTGAAACTGCAGTACTTTGGCCACCTCATGCGATGAGTTGACTCACTGGAAAAGACTCTGATGCTGCCTTGGGGGCAGGAGGAGACGAGGACGACAGAGAATGAGATGGATGGATGGCATCACCAACTCGATGGACATGAGTTTGAGTGAACTCCTGGAGTGATGGACAGGGAGACCTGGTGTGCTGTGATTCATGGGGTCATAAAGAGTCGGACATGACTGAGCGACTGAACTGAACTGAACTGAACTGTGGCAGCAACTGGAGAATTAGATACTTTCACTTTACTGATGTGTTCATTGACCATCAGTTCAGTTCAGTTCAGTCAGTAAGTCCTGTCTGACTCTGCAACCCCATGGACTTCAGTACACCAGGCTTCCCCGTCCATCACCACCTCCCAGAGCTTGCTCAAACTCATGTCCATCAAGTTGGTGATGCCATCCAACCATCTCCTCCTCTGTCATCCCCTTTTCCTCCTTCCTTCAATCTGTCCCAGCATCAGGGTTTTTCAAGTGAGTCACTTTCCATCTGTCGGCCAAAGTATTGGAGCTTCAGCATCAGTCCCTCCAATGAATATTCAGGGCTGATTTCCTTTAGGATTGACTGATTTGATCTCCTTGCAGTCCAAAGGACCTCAAGAGTCTTCCTCAACACCACAGTTCAAAAGCATAAATTCTTCAGTGCTCAGCTTTCTTTATGGCCCAATTCTCACATCCATACATGACTACTGGAAAAACCATAGCTTCGACTACACAGACCTTTGTTGGCAAACTAGTGTCTAGATTTGTCACAGCTTTTCTTTCAAGAAACAAGCGTCTTTTAATTTCGTGGCTGCAGCTGCCATCTGGTGTGATTTTGGAGCCCCGCAAAATAAACTTTCTCACTGTTTACATTGTTTTCCCATCTATTTGTTATGAAGTGATGGGACCAGAAGCCATGATCTTAGTTTTTTGAATGTTGAGGTTTAAGCCATCTTTTCATTCTCCTCTTTCACTTTCATCAAGAGTCTCTTTAGTTCTTCTTTGCTTTCTGCCGTAAGGGTGGTGTCATCTACATATCTGAGGTTATTGATATTTCTCCTGGCAATCTCAATTCCAGCTTGTGTTTCATCCAGCACAGCATTTTCCATGATGTATTCTGCATGAAAGTTAAATAAGCAAGGGGACAACATACAGCCTTGACTTACTCCCTTCTAAATTTGGAAGCAATTTGTTCCATATCCAGTTCTAACTGTTGCTTCTTGACCAGTATACAGATTTCTCAGGAGGCAGGCAAGGTGAAATGGTATTCCCATCTCTTTAAGAATTTACCACAGTTTGTTGTGATCCACACAGTCAATATCTGTATTGACAGTAGACCACTATATCTACTACTGTGGGCAGGAATCCCTTAGAAGAAATGGAGTATCCATCATAGTCAACAAAAGAGTCTGAAATGCAGTCTTTGGATGCAATCTCAAAAATGACAGAAGGAACTCTGCTTGTTTCCAAGGCAAACCATTCAATATCATGGTAATCCAAGTCTATCCCCCAACGAGTAATGCTGAAGAAGCTGAAGTTGGACAGTTCTATGAAGACTTACAAGACCTTTTAGAACTAACAGTTAAAACAGGTGGCCTTTTTATTATAGGGGTGTGGAATGCAAAAGTAGGAATCAAGAAACACCTGGAATGACAGTCAAATTTGGCTTTGAAGTACAGAATGAAGCAGGGCAAGTCTAACAGATTTTTGCCAAGAGAATGCACTGGTATAGCAATACCCTCCTCCAATAACACAAGAGAAGACTTTGTCACCAGATGGCCAACACCGAATCAGATGGATTATTTTCTTTGAAGCCAAAGATGGAGATGCTCTATACAGTTAGCAAAAACAAGACCAGGAGCTGACTGTGGTTCAGATCATGAACTTCTTATTGCCAAATTCAGACTAAAATTGAAGAAAGTGGGGAAAACTACTAGACCCTTCAGGTATGACCTAAATCAAATCCCTTACAATTATACAGTGGAAGTGAGAAATAGATTTAAGGGACTAGATATGATAGATAGAGTGTCTGATGAACTACGGAAGGAGGAGACATGGATCAAGACCATCCCCAAGAAAAAATAAATGCAAAAAAATGAAAATGGCTGTCTGAGTGAAAAACAGCACTGAAAAGAAGAGAAGCAAAAAGCAAAGGAGAAAAGGAAAGATATACCAATTTGAATGCAGAGTTCCAAAGAGTAGCAAGGAGAGATAAGAAAGCCTTCTTCAGCAATCAGTGCAAAGAAATAGAGGAAAACAATAGAATAGGAAAGACTAGAGATCTCTTCAAGAAAATTAGAGATACCAAGCGAATATTTCATTCAAAGATGGGCTCGATAAAGGACAGAAATGGTATGGACCGAAAAGAAGAAGAAGATATTAAGAAGAGTTGGAAAGAGCACACAGAAGAACTGTACAAAAAAGATCTTCACGATCCAGATAATCATGATGGTGTGATCACTCACCTAGAGCCTGACATCCTGAAATGTGAAGTCAAGTGGGCATTAGGAAGCATCACTAGGAACAAAGCTGGTGGAGGTGATGGAATTCTAGTTGAGCTATTTCAAATCCTGAAAGATGATGCTGTGAAAGTGCTACACTCAATATGCAAACAAATTTCGAAAACTCAGCAGTGGCCACAGGACTGGAAAAGGTCAGTTTAATTCCAATCCCAAAGAAAGGATTTGCCAAAGAATACTCAAAGTACCACAGAATTGCATTCAGCTCACACGCTAGCAAAGTCATGCTCAAAATTCTCCAAGCCAGGCTTCAGCAATATGTGAACCGTGAACTTCTAGATATTCAAGCTGGTTTTGAACAGAGGAACCAGAGGTTTTGAAAAGGCAGAGGAACCAGAGATCAAATTGCCAACATCCACGGGATCATCAAAAAAGCAAGAGAGCTCCAGAAAAATATCAATTTTTGCTTTATTGACTATGCCAAAGCCTTTGACTGTATGGTTCACCATAAACTGTGGAAAATTCTGAAAGATATGGGAATACCAAACCACCTTACCTACCTCTTAAGAAATCTGTATGCGGGTCAGGAAGCAACAGTTAGAACTGGACATGGAACAACAGACTGGTTCCAAATAGGAAAAAGAATATGTCAAGGTTGCATATTGTCACCCTGCCTATTTAACTTATATGCAGAGTACATCATGAGAAACACTTGGCTGGATGAACCACAAGCTGGAATCAAGATTGCCAAGAGAAATATCAATAACCTCAGATATGCAGCCACCCTTATGGCAGAAAGTGAAGAACTAAAGAGCTGCATGATGAAAGTGAAAGAGGAGAGTGAAAAAGTTGGCTTAAAGTTCAACCTTCAGAAAACTAAGATCATGGCATCCAGTCCCATCACTTCATGGCAAATAGATGGAGAAACAGTGGAAACAGTGTCAGACTTTATTTCTTCAGGCTCCAAAATCACTGCAGATAGTGATTGTAGCCGTGAAATTAAAAGACGTTTACCTCTTGGAAGGAAAGTTATGACCAACCTAGACAGCATATTAAAAAGCAGAGACATTTCTTTGTCAACAAAGGTCCATCTAGTCAAGGCCATGGTTTTTCCAGTAGTCATGTATGGGTGTGAGAATTGGACTACAAAGAAAGCTGAGTGCTGAAGAATTGATGTTTTTGAACTGTGGTGTTGGAGAAGACTCCTGAGAGTCACTTGGACTGTAAGGAGATCCACCCTAAAGGAGATCAGTCCTGGGTGTTCATTGGAAGGACTGATGTTGAAGCTGAAACTACAATACTTTGGCCACCTGATGTGAATAGCTACTCATTTGAAAAGACCCTGATGCTGGGAAAGGTTGAAGGCAGGAGGAGAAAGGGATGACAGTGGATGACGTTGTTGGATGGCATCACCAACTCAATGGACATGAGTTTGGGTAAACCCCGGGATTTCATGATGGACAGGGAGGCCTGGCGTGCTGCGGTTTGTGGGGTCACAAAGAGTCAGACACGACTGAGTGACTAAACTGAACTGAACACAGTCAAAAATTTTGGCGTTGTCAATAAAGCAGAAGTAGATGTTTTTCTGGAATTCTTTTGCTTTTTTCATTATCCCATGGATATTGGCAATTTGATCTCTGGTTCCTCTGCCTTTTTTTAAAATCCTGCCTGAAGATCTGGAAGTTCTTGGTTCATGTGAAGCCTTGCTTGGAGAATTCTCAGCATTACTTTGCTAGCATGTGAGATGAGTGCAATTGTGTGATTGTTTGAACATTTTTGGCATTGCCTTTCTTTGGTATTGGAATGAAAACACCATTTCCAGTCCTGTGGCCACTGCTGATATTTACAAGTTTTCTGGCATATTGAGTGCACCACTTTCACAGCATCATCTTTTAGGATTTGAAACAGCTCAACTGTTATTCCATCACTTCCACTAGCTTTGTTCATTGTGACGCTTCCTAAGGCCCACATCACTTTTCATTCCAGGATGTCTGGCTCTACGTGAGTGATCACCACCTTGTGATTATCTGGGTCATGATGAACTTTTCTGTATAGTTCTTCTGTATATTCTTGCCACCTCTTCTTAATATCTTCTGCTTCTGTTAGGTCCATATCATTTCTGATCTTAATTGTGCCCATCTTTATATGAAATATTCCCATGGAGTCTCTAATTTTCTTGAAGAGATCTGTAGTCTTTCCCATTCTATTGTTTTCCTCTATTTCTTTGCACTGATCACTGAGAAAGGCTTCTTGTCTCTCCTCACTATTCTTTGGAACTCTGCATTCAAATGGGCATATCTTTCCTTTTCTCCTTTGCCTTTCACTTCTCTTCACAGCTATTTGTAAGGCTTCCTTAGACAGCCATTTTGCCTTTTTGCATTTCTTTTTCTTTGGAATGGTCTTGATCACTGCCTCCTGTACAATGTCACAAACCTCTATCCATAGTTCAGGCACTTTCTATCAGATTTAATCCCTTGAATCTATTTGTCACTTCCACTGTATAATTGTCAGGGATTTGATTTAGGTCATATCTGAATGGTCTAGTGGTTTTCCCTATTTTCTTCAATGAATCTGAATTTTACAATAAGGAGTTTATGATCTGACCTTAGTCAGCTCCTGATTTTGTTTTTGCTGACTGTATAGAGTTTCTCTATCTTTGGCTGCAGAGAACGTATTGAGTCTGATTTCAGTATTGACCATCTGGTGATGTCCATGTTTAGAGTCTTCTCTTGTGTTGTTGGAGGAGGGTCTTTGCTATGACCAGTGTGTTCTCCTGGCAAAACTCTCTTAACCTTTGCCCTGCTTCATTTGTACTCCAAGGCCAAGCTTGCATGTTACTCCAGATATCTCTTGACTTCCTACTTTTGCATTCCAGTCCCCTATGATTAAAATGACATCTCTTTCTGGTGTTAGTTCTAGAAAGTCTTGTAGGTCATCATAGAACCATTCAACCTCAGCTTTTTCAGCATTAGTGCTGGGGCATAGACTTGGATTACTGTGATGTTGAACGGTTTGCCTTAGAAATGAACAGAGATCACTCTGTCATTTCTGAGATTGTACACAAGTACTGCATTTCAGACTCTTTTGTTGACTATGAAGGCTATTCCATTTCTTCTCAGGGATTCTTGCCCATAGTAGTAGACATAATGGTCATCTGAGTTAAATTCACCTATTCCAGTCCCTTTTAGTTCACCGATTACTAAAATGTCGATGTTCACCCTTGCCATCTTCTATGTGACCACTTCCATCTTATGTTAATTCGTGGACATAACATTCCAGATTCCTATGCAATATTGTTCTTTACAACATCAAAATTTACTTCCATCACCAGTCACATCCCAAACTAGACATTGTTTTCACTTTGGCTCCATCTCATCATTCTTTCTGGCCTTATTTCTCCACTCTTATGCAATAACATATTGGGCATGTACTGACCTGGGGAATGCATCTTTCAGTGTCATATCTTTTTGCCTTTTCATACTGTTCATGGGGTTCTCAAGGCAAGAATACTGAAGTAGTTTGCCATTCCCTTCTCCAGTAGACCACGTTTTGACAGAACACTCCACCTTGACCTATCTGTCTTGGGTAGCCCTACACGACATGGCTCATAGTCTCATTGAGTTAGACAAGGCTGTGATCCATGTGATCAGTTTGGTTAGTTTTCTGTGACTGTGGTTTTCGTTCTGTCTGCCGTCTGATGGATAAGGTAGTTCTATTTAAAGCTTCCTATTTGACTCTTACTCTTTTTCTTTGTACTCTGCTGTCAGCAATTACAGGTGTCTTTGGAGTGGCTTACAATCACTGAAATAAGTGAGAGATGTTATGTGTTTGACAAGCTAATAAAGTCACACTGTACTACTTCTCCCTAAGAATTGATGTACATCTAAATGATATAAGTATTAGCTAAACGTATTAGATTAGCATTCAATTTACTCCTTTGTTCAGTAGTATGCAGTCAATACCTGCATAGCATATAGGCTTATCATGACGGGCCTTGGAAAGAAAGAGATGCTTAAGTAACTGGGAAATGATTGTGCTTCTGTATTGTTAAGAAATAATAGAGAGAAACAAAATGGATTTCATTAAGCTTATTGTTATTTTCTGGTGTATTATTTATTTCTTTTGCTTACATTCTGTTTGCTGCTGTTTGGCAGTGAATAAATGTAGGACATGTAATAAACAAAATGTTTCCTGAACCTAAATTTTCCTGTGAATTCTTTTTGTTTAAAGACTTAAATGATTTAATTATAAAAATCATGTTACTAATCACTAAGAGAAGTATCTGTGATATTTTTGGTCAACTCAAGAGTACAGAACACAAGGTCAGTATGGAAACAATGGTGGGTTGACATATTTTATCTTTTGCAAATTCTTTTTTTGTCTTTGCAAAAATTTAGTGTTCTTCTAAATCCTATATAATATTCTAATGGAGAGTATAAATAATTAAGAAGAATTGTTAATTCTTTTCATAATATGGGCTTCCCTGGTGGCTTGGATGGTAAAGAATATGCCTGCAATGTGGGAGACCTGGGTTTGATCTTTGGGGTGGAAAGTTCCCTTGGAGTAGGGTATGGCAACCCACTCCAGTATTCTTGCCTGGAGAATCTCCATGGATGTAGGAATCTGATGGGCTGCAGTCCATGGGGTTACAAAGTCAGGCAAGACTGAGCAACTAAGCACACACACACAGGGAAATGAAAATCTACTTCTCGCAACGAATAATAATTAGGAATTTCATTTTCCAAAAATAATCTACAAAATTATTATTTTATAAATAGCAGTTGTTCTTTCTTGAAATGGAAATAAAAAATAACACATCTAATAATCATGCTTTTTCAACTTTAAGTTAAAAATACCATCAAGAGAACTCTAAGATGGTGGCATAGGAAGACCCTGAGTCACCTCTCCCACAGACACATTGAATCTGTACCTACATATACAGCAATTTCTGTTAAAAACTTGAGGGATGATAGAACATCATCTAAAGGGTATTATGTTAACTGAAATAAGTTAGACAGAGAAAAGCAAGTACTACATGACTTCACTTATATGTGGTATCTAAATAGCAAAAGAGACACAGATGTATAGAACAGTCTCTTGGACTCTGTGGGAGAGGGCGAGGGTGGGATGATTTGAGAGAATAGTATTGAAACATGCATATCATCATAAGTGAAAAAGAATCCCCAGTCCAGGTTTGATGCATGAGACAGGTGCTCAGAGCTGGAACACTGGGATGACCCTGAGGGACTGGATGAAGAGGGAGGTGGGAGGGGGGTTCAGGATGGGGAACACATGTACACCCATGGCTGATTCATGTCAATGTATGGTAAAACCCACTACAATATTGTAATTAGCCTCCAAATAAAATAAATAAATAAAACACATAACTAAGGAACAAACAAAAGAGAAACAGACTCATAGAAACAGAAACTGGTGGTTGTCAGACAAAAGGTGATGGAGGAATGGATGAAATAAGCAAAGAGAATTAAGAGGTTCAAACTTCCAACCCTAAAATATGTAAGTCAGGGGATGTAACGTAAACATAGAGAATACAGTCAATAGTATTGCAACAGCTTTGTATGGTGATGAATGGTAACTTTTTATTGCATTGATGATTTCATAATATACAAATATATCAAATTGCTATGCTATACATCTAAAACTAATGTAGTTAGTATGTATGCTAATTATAACTCAATGAAAATACAGTCAAATGTAAGTGAAATAAAGTTTCACCCATTAAGATAGTTATTATAAAAATAGAAAATAAATATTGGAAGAAATTTGAACTCTTGAGCACTGGTAGCATGAATGTAAAATGGTACATATACCTTGGAAAATGGTACAGCACCCCAACAAAAATTAAAAACACAATTATCATGTTATCCAGCAATTCCACTTCTGGGTATACATTCAAAAGAACTGAAAGCATGGACTAGAACCAGGTTCACAGCAGCATTAGTCACAATAGCTGAAAGGTGAAAGCAGCACTGGGTGAATGGATAAACAAAACATGGTCTATACATACAAAGGAATGTAATTCAGCCTCCAAAATGAAGGATATTCTGAAAAATGCTACAACATGGATGAAACTTGAAAACATGCTGATAGGTGAAACAAGCTAGTCACAAAAGGGCAAGTAATATATATTCCACTTATATGAGGTACCTAAAGTAGTCAAATTCATAGAGACAGGAAATGAAATGGTGGTAGCCAAGGACAGGAGGGAAGATGGATGGAGAGTTACTGAAAAGTATTTTATATTTCAGGATAAATTGAGTTTCAGGTATGGATGGTGGCAATGGATGCACAACAATGTAAATGTACTGAAAAGCACTGAGCTGTACACTTGAAAATGGCCAAAATGGTAACAATGTTTATATATATTTTACCACAATTTAAATAAATAAAAATGAAAAATTTTTAAATGGTGAAATAAGATTAAAATACTTGTTCTTTCTTATTAAGTACATGTATGAACTCAAATGTGATTGAGTTTTCTGGCTATGTTAATATGTAATACGTATTTTGGGCTTCCCTGGTGATGCTAGTGGTAAATAATCTACTTGCCAAAGCAGGAGACAAAAGAGACAGGGGTTCGATCCCTGGGAAGATCCCACAGAGGAAGAAATAGCAGCCCACTCCAGTATTCTTGTCTGGAGAATACCCATGGACAGAGAAGCTGTGCAGGCTATAGTCCATGGGGTTGGAAAGAATTGGACACACCTGCAGCGACTTAGCAGGCACATTTACAGATAAAATAACAGAATTGAAAATGTAGTCACCTTGCTTCTGCTGGTTAACAATTCCTTTGTGCTCTCTCTGATCCACCTGCTTGACTTTTTTCAGGGTTCATCCAGCTACTGAGAACTGTACGGACATAACCAGAATAAGAAATTTTGAGCTTCCATGATGAGTGACTTCCTTGAAAGAGACTGTGCTTGATCAGGTGAAGCAGCAGGCAGTCACAGATTACTGAAAATGGAGAAATAGAATGCTATTAAAAATTAAAAATTAGAGAAACCAATCCATTTGCAAACATGATAGTGAATGTGTCATATACATCTGGAACTACAGAACAAAATGTTAATTAGAGCGATTCATTTTTGTTCTTTTTAATTATGTATATTTTCAATTTTGTACATAATGAGCATTCCATAATGAAAAATTGAAAGAAGAAAAAAGCAAAAGAAGAAGAAGAAAATAAAATGTAGTTGGTTTTAACAATGTATGATGTTAATAGCCTGATAAATATGGATAGTTTGGGAGTCATATTCAGGCATTTTATGACCTTATTTCTAACTGAAACAGTCCTTTTTACACAAACACTGTCCTCTATCAAAGTTAACAGTGAGCTATATTTAGTACCATCTGCAGATTTAATGAATATGTGTTTTCTTTCTTTTTTGGATGATTAACATATAGGAGATCAATCCGGGGTGTTCATTGGAAGGATTGATGCTAAAGCTGAAACTCCAATACTTCGGCCACCTCATGCGAAGAGTTGACTCATTGGAAAAGAGTCTGATGCTGGGAAGGATTGGGAAAAGGAGGAGAAGGGGACGACAGAGGATGAGATGGCTGGATGGCATCGCCAACTCTGTGGACATGAGTTTGAGTGAACTCCTGGAGTTGGTGATGGACAGGGAGGCCTGGCGTGCTGTGATTCATGGAGTCACAAAGAGTCGGACACGACTGAGCGACTGAACTGAACTGAACTGAATAAAAAATGTGGTAAATATGAGGTCTCACCAATCTCTTTAGCATCCCACTTGATAGCTCCCCTTTATCCATTAATGGTCATTACATCTAATATTCTCTTTATCACTTAGGTAGCTTTTAATTCAGAGCTCTGTTTCTTTTTTTTTTTTCCTCAACTGTACAGTGTGGCATCAGTTCAGTTCAGTTCAGTCGCTCAGTCGTGTCCGACTCTCCACGACCCCATGAATCACAGCATGCCAGGCCTCCCTGTCCATCACCAACTCCCAGAGCCCACCCAAACTCATGTCCACAGAGTCGGTGATGCCATCCAGCCATCTCATTCTCTGTCGTCCCCTTCTCCTCCCGCCCCCAACCTTTCCCAGCATCAGAGTCTTTTCCAGTGAGTCAACTCGTCGCATGAGATGGCCAAAGTATTGCAGTTTCAGCTTTAGCATCAGTCCTTCCAATGAACACACAGGATTGATCTTCTTTAAAATGGACTGGTTGGATCTCCATGCAGTACAAGAGACTCTCAAGAGTCTTCTCCAACACCACAGGTCAAAAGCATCAATTCTTCAGCGATCAGCTTTCTTCACAGTCCAACTCTCACATCCATACATGACCACTGGAAAAACCATAGCCTTGACTAGACAGACCTTGGTTGGCAAAGTAATGTCTTTGTTTTTTAATATACTATCTAGGTTGGTCATAACTTTCCTTCCAAGGAGTAAGCGTCTTTTAGTTTCATGGCTGCAATCAGCATCTGCAGTGATTTTGGAGGCCAAAAAAATAAAGTCTGACACTGTTTCCACTGTTTTCCCATCTATTTCCCATGAATTGATGGGACCAGATGCCATGATCTTTGTTTTCTGAATGTTGAGCTTCAAGCCAACCTTTACACTCTCCTCTTTCACTTTCATCAAGAGGCTTTTGAGTTCCTCTTCACTTTCTGCCATAAGGGTGGTGTCATCTGCATATCTGAGGTTATTGTTATTTTTCCCAGCAATCTTGATTCCAGCTTGTGCTTCTTCCAGCCCAGCCTTCCTCATAATGTACTCTACATATAAGTTCAATAAGCCAGGTGACAATATACAGCCTTGACGTACTCCTTTTCCTATTTGGAACCAATCTGTTGTTCCATGTACAGTTCTGACTGTTGCTTCCTGACCTGCATAGCTAGGTTTTAAAAGAAGATTGACAGGTCTTTTCTGAGAGACTATGAGATTATTTAATTTACAATGGAAGGACCGATGCTGAAGCTGAAGCTCCAATACTTTGTCCACCTGATGCAAAGAGCCAAATCGTTGGAAAAGACCCTGATGCTGGGAAAGATTGAAGGCAGGAGGAGAAGGGAATGACAGAGGATGAGATGATTGGATGACATCACTGACTCAATGGGCATGAGTTTGAGCAAGATACAGGAAATGGTGAAGGACAGGGAAGCCTGGTGTGCTGCAGTCTATGGGTCACAAGGAGTCTGGCACAACTTAGTGACAGAACAACAACAGCAACTCCCTTAATATGAAGCATGTAACACTGACAAAAACCAGGAAATAGACATTGCTCTGTTCCTCTAACTTGCCTTGGAATACCACACCTGCCAGAGCAGAACTCCCCTTGATTGAGGCTGATGCTGAATATTCCAGAGAATCACAGTATCTGCTAAACTGGATTTTTGAGGGTGACCATACATGATGGATTTAAATTTGGTTTTGAAAAACTGAATTGAAACTGCCTGTAGACATAAGGCTTTTGAGAAATAAAACAGTATTAAACAACTTGAATAGTGTTTTTCATTACTTATATTGCTTATAGTTTTCATTAATGCAGGCTATAAGATGGGCTATTTTTTAGCATGAAAATAAATCAATTGACAATTGATCCCCTGAAGGAGGAAATGGCAACCCACTTCAGTATTTTTGCCTGGAGAATTCCTATGGATAGGAGAGTCTGGTGGGCTACAGTACATGGGGTCACAAAGAGTCAGCACTATATATAAACAGTAAGACCCAATAGTTTGAGTGTTTCTGTGTGCAGGTACTATGCTAACCATTTTGCATGTGTTGTTGTATTTAATCATTAAAATAACTCTACGAGGGATGTACTACTATTATAAAAATACAGATTGAATGCAGAGACTGAGAAGCTTCATAATTTGTCTCAATTCACAGAGCTGTTACATGGAAGAGCTGGGAATTCAAACCTGTTGGATATCTGACCATAATCATCTTCTATAAAGGCAGAAGGGCTTATGGCATTTTGTTTGCTTTGATAAGGATACCATCCTCAGTTCAGTTCAGTTGATCAGTTATGTCTGACTTTTTGTGACCAAATGGATGGCAGCACACGAGGCTTCTCTGTCCATCACCAACTCCCAGAGCTTGCTCAGACTCATGTTCATCAAGTCGGTCATGAAATCAACCATCTCAACCTCTGTTGTCCCCTTCTCCTCCTGCCTTCAGCTTTCCCAACATCAAGGTCTTTTCCAATGAGTCAGTTCTTCACATCAGGTGACCAAAGTTTTGGAGTTTCAGCTTCAGTATCAGTTCTTCCAATGAATATACGGGACTGATTTCCTTTAGGACAGACTGTTTGGATCTCCTTGCAGTCCAAGGGACTCTCAAGAATCTTCTCCACACCATAGGTCAAAGGCATCAATTCTTCGGAACTCAGCTTTCTTTATAGTCCAACTCTCATATCCATACATGACTACTGGAAAAACCATAGCTTTGACTAGACAGACATTTGTTGACAAAGTAATGTCTCTGCTTTTCAATATGCTATCTAGATTGGTCATAACTTTCCTTCCAAGGAGCAAGCGTCTTTTAATTTGTTGGCTGCAGTCACCATCTGCAGTGATTTTGGAGCCCCCCCAAAATAAAATCTGTCACTGTTTCCATTGTTTCTCCATCTATTTGCCATGAAGTGATGGGACTGATGCCATGATCTTAGTTTTCTGAAGGTTGAGCTTTAAGACAACTTTTTCACTCTCCTCTTTCACTTTCATTAAGAGGCTCTTTAGCTCTTATTTGCTTTCTGCCATAGGGTGGTGTTATCTGCATATCTGAGGTTATTGATATTTCTCCTCGCAATCTTGATTCCAGCTTGTGCTTCATCCAGCTGGGCATTTTGCATGATGTACTCTGCATATAAGTTAAATAAACAGACTGACGATAGACAGCCTTGACACACTCCTTTCCTGATTTGGAACCAGTCTATTGTTCCATGTCCAGTTCTAACTGTTGTTTCTTGACCGACATACAGATTTCTCAGGAGGCAGGCAAGGTGGTCTGGTATTCCCATCTCTTTAAGAATTTTCCACATTTTGCTGTGATCCAGACAGTGAAAGGCTTTGGCATAGTCAATAAAGCAAAAGCAGATGTTTTTCTGGAACTTGCTTGCTTTTTTGATGATCCAACAGATGCTCGCAATTTGATCTCTGGTTCCTCTGCCTTTTCTAATTCCAGCTTGAATATCTGGAAGTTCAGGTTCATGTATTGTTGAAGCATTTTCAGCATTACCTTATTAGTGTGTGAGATGAGTGCAGTTGCACAGTTGTTTGAACACTCTGACATTGCCTTTCTTTGGGACTGGAATGAAAACTGACCATTTCCAGTCTTGTGGCCACTGCTGAGTTTTACAAATTTTCTGACATATTGAGTGCACCACTTTCACAGCATTATCTTTTAGGATATGAAATAGCTCAACTGTTATTCCATCACCTCCACTAGCTTCATTCATTGTGATGCTTCCTAAGGCCCACTTGACTTCTCATTCCAGGATGTCTGGCTCTACGTGAGTGATCACCACCTCGTGGTTATCTGGGTCATGAAGATCTTTTTTGTATAGTTTTTCTGTGTATTCTTATCATCTCTTCTTAATATCATCTGCTTCTGTTAGATCCATATCATTTCTGTCCTTAATTGTGCCCATCTTTGCATGAAAATTTTCTTTGCCATCTCTAATTTTCTTGAAGAGATCTCTAGTCTTTCCCATTGTACTGTTTTCTTCTATTTCTTTGTATTGTTCACTGAGGAGGGCTTTCTTATCTCTCCTTGCTATTCTTTGTTACTCTGCATTCAGATGGGTATATCTTTCCTTTTCTCCTTTGCTTTTTACTTCTCTTCTTTTCTCAGCTGTTTGTAAGGCCTCCTCAGACAACCATTTTGCCTCTTTGCATTTCTTTTTCTTGGGGATGGTCTTGATCACTGCCCCCTGTACAATGTCATGACCCTCTGTCCATCATTCTTCAGGTACTCTATCAGATTTAATCCCTTGAATCTATTTCTCACTTCCACTGTATAATCGTAAGGGATTTGATTTAGGTCATATCTGAATGGTCTAGTGGTTTTCCCTACTTTTTTCAGTTTCAGTCTGAATTTGGCAATAAGGAGTTCATGATCTGAGTCATAGTCAGATCTCGGTCTTGTTTGTGCTGACTGTATAGAGTGTCTTCATCTTTGGCTACAAAGAATATAATCAATCTGATTTCCACATTGACCATCTGGCGATGTCCAGGTGTAGAGTCTTCTCTTGTGTTGTTGAAAGAGGGTGTTTGCTATCACCAGTGTGTTCTCCTAGTAAAACTCTGTTAGCCTTTGACCTGCTTCCTTTTGTACTCGAAGGCCAAATTTGCTTGTTTCTCCATGTATCTCTTGACTTCCTACTTTTGCATTCCACACCACTATAATGAAAAGGACATCTTTTATTGGATGTTAGTTCTAGAAGGTCTTGTAGGTCTTCATAGAACCATTCAACTTCAGCTACTTCAGCATTACTGTTCAGGGCATAGACTTGGATTACTGTAATATTGAATGGTTTGCATTGGAAATGAGCAGAGTTCATTCTGTCATTTTTGAAATTGCATCCAAGTGCTGTATTTCAGACTCGTCTGTTGATTATCATGGCTACTCCATTTCTTCGAAGGGATTCTTGCCCACAGTAATATATATAATGGTAATATGAGTTAAATTCACCCATTCCAATATAATGATCCTGATGGGTCATTATACTGAGTACTGGTGGTATTTGCTTCATCAGGTGGAAATTTTCAAGAGCAGCATTTAACCACCCTAAGTTTTTTAACAAAACTCAAAGTCTCATAAATCGAAGAAGGAAAGATAAACACCCATGCATGAACTTCTCTGATATACAACACTGTTTTATCCATCATATTTATATATAGTATTTTATAAAAACTTTTTCTCCAGGATCAGTTCAGCACTATTGTTAACTCTGAAAAATAGATATAGCACTGTGCTTTATAGCATGCAGTCTTCTATTTACAATAAATTGTGAACATATCTTAATGTCAGTATATGTAGATTTATGCCATTATTTTAATGGCTGCAGGTAATCCATTGTATGGATGATACTTTTTTTTTTTTAAATCAAATTTCTATGGGTATTTATTTCATGCCACTTTGTTATGCAATGACTGTGGTTCAAAAAGTATCCTAGTTCTATATCATTGTGTACTTATGTGTTAGTGTGACTATCTTTAAGAATAGTTTACTTGATGTATAGTTAAGGATACTTGAACATTACCAAAATGCTCATTTTTATTAAATGGCATCAGTTGACACTTCCATCCTCAGTGTATGAACATTCATATTGTCTATGATCAGATTTTTAAAAGATTTTACAAATATGACAACTGAAAAGTTGTATCCTATTGATATTTTAATTATTTATTTGTTAACAAAATAGAATGATTTCATATCATTATTGACCATTTATATTTCAATTTATATGTTTCTAATGTAATTATTTTGACTATTTTACATTTGAATGCTCATACTGTTTTTTGTAGGATTTATTATCCATTGTGGGTATTAATAATTTTCTTTAAAATAAGTTATACATGCTTACAAAGCTTATAATTTAATCAGTTTTTATTAAATATTAAGTATTATATAAGTATCTCATACAAATAATTTAACATTTTAGAAAATAAAATATATAAATATTTTACTCATACTATCTTAAAATCCAACTTATCACATGCTACAATCCATTTTCATCTCTGGAAAAAATACATGTGTTTATCAATCAAAAATCAGAACTTACTACATTAAAGCCGTTCAAGAAATTTTTGGTCATCCTGAGTGAGTGCAGCTGATAAAGTTTTTCTTTATTTAAAAAAGTTTTAAACTTTATTTAATGAAGTTTTTATTTACTTATTTAAGTCTATTCATTCTTTACTGGTTTTTAGGTCATATTAATCAGAATAACTTTCTAGATTATTTTTATTGGAAGTCATTTGTTTTTTTTTATTTATTTATTTTTTAATCTCTTGAGTTCTATAGTATTTTCTTTTTTTTTTCCTTTTCTTTTTATTTTTATTGGAGGCTAATTATTTTACAATATTATATTGGTTGGTTTTGCCATACATTGACATGAATCCGCCCCGGGTGTACATGAGTTCCCCCTCCCAAATCCCCCTCCCACCTCCCTCCGCCCCTTATCCTCCCTCTGGGTCATCCCCGCATACCAGCCCCGAGCATCCTGTAATATGCATCGACCCTGAACTGGCGATTCGTTTCACATATGATAATATACATGTTTCAATGCCATTCTCCCAAACCATCCCACCCTCACCCTCTCCCACAGAGTCCCAAAGACTGTTCTATACATCTGTGTCTCTTTTGCTGTGTCGTATACAGGGTTATCATTTGCATCTTTCTAAATTCCATATATATGCGTTAGTATATTGTATTGGTGTTTTTCTTTCTGGCTTACTTCACTCTGTATAATAGGCTCTAGTTTCATCCACCTCATTAGAACTGGTTCAAATGCATTCTATTTATTGGCTGAGTAATACTCCATTGTGTATATGTACCAAAGCTTTCTTATCCATTCGTCTGCAGATGGACATCTAGGTTGCTTCCATGTCCTGGCTATTATAAACAGTGCTGCAATGAACATTGGAGTCCATGTGTCTCTTTCAATTCTGGTTTCCTCGGTGTGTATGCCTAGGAGTGTGAGTGCTGGATCATATGGCAGTTCTATTTCCAGTTTTTTGAGGAATCTCCACACTGTTCTCCATAGTGGCTGTACTAGTTTGCATTCCCACAAGTGTAAGAGGGTTCCTTTCTCTCCACACCCTCTCCAGCATTTATTGCATGTAGACTTTTGGATAGCAGCCATTCTGACTGGTGTGAACTGGTATCTCATTGTGGTTTGGAAAGGAAAGTTCCCTTATCATAATCTTATTAAGACCTCAGTTCAGTTCAGCCACTCAGTCGTGTCCGACTCTCTGCATCCCCATGAATCACAGCACGCCAGGCCTCCCTGTCCATCACCTACTCCCGGGGTTCACTCAAACTCATGTCCATAGACTTGGCGATGCCATCCAGCCATCTCATTCTCGGTCGTCCCCTTCTCCTCCTGCCCCCAATCCTTACCACATCAGAGTCTTTTCCAGTGAGTCAACTCGTCACATGAGGTGGCCAAAGTATTGCAGTTTCAGCTTTAGCATCAGTCCTTCCAATGAACACCCAGGATTGATCTCCTTTAAAATGGACTGGTTGGATCTCCTTGCAGTCCAAGGGACTCTCAAGAGTCTTCTCCAGCACCACAGTTCAAAAGCATCAATTCTTCGGCGATCAGCTTCCTTCACAGTCCAACTCTCACATCCATACATGACCATGGGAAAAACGGTAGCCTTGACTAGACAGACCTTTGTTGGCAAAGTAATGTCTCTGCTTTTTAATATACTATCTAGGTTGGTCATAACTTTCCTTCCAAGGAGCAAGCGTCTTTTAATTTCATGGCTGCAATCAGCATCCACAGTGATTTTGGAGCCCAAAAAAATAAAGTCTGACACTGTTTCCACTGTTTCCCCATTTATTTCCCATGAAGTGATGGGACCAGATGCCATGATCTTTGTTTTCTGAATGTTGAGCTTCAAGCCAACATTTTCACTCTCCTCTTTCACTTTCATCAAGAGGCTTTTGAGTTCCTCTTCACTTTCTGCCATAAGGGAGGTGTCATCTGCATATCTGAGGTTATTGATATGTCTCCCAGCAATCTTGATTCCAGCTTGTGCTTCTTCCAGCCCAGTGTTCCTCATGATGTACTCTGCATAGAAGTTAAATAAGCAAGGTGACAATATACAGCCTTGACGTACTCCTTTTCCTGTTTGGAAACAGTCTGTTGTTCCGTGTCCAGTTCTAACTGTTGCTTCCTGACCTGCATACAGGTTTCTCCAGAGGCAGGTCAGGTGGTCTGGTATTCCCATCTCTTTCAGAATGTTCCACAGTTTATTGTGATCCACACAGTCAAAGGCTTTGGCATGGTCAATGAAGCAGAAATAGATGTTTTTCTGGAACTCTCTTGCTCTTTCCATGATCCAGAGGATGTTGGCAATTTGATCTCTGGTGCCTCTGCCTTTTCTAAAACCTGCTTGAACATCTGGGAGTTCACGGTTGACTTATTGCTGAAGCCTGGCTTGGAGAATTTTGAACATGACTTTACTAGTGTGTGAGATGAGTTCAATTGTGTGGTAGTTTGAACATTCTTTGGAATTGCCTTTCTTTGGGATTGGAATGAAGACTGACTTTTTCCAGTCCTGTGGCCACTGCTGAGTCTTCCTAATTTGCTGGCATACTGAGTGCAGCACTTTCACAGCATCATCTTTCAGGATTTGAAATAGCTCAACTGGAATTCCATCACCTCCACTAGCTTTGTTTGTAGTGATGCTTTCTAAGGCCCACTTGACTTCTCATTCCAAGATGTCTAGCTCTAGGTCAGTGATCACGTTATCGTGACTATCTTGGTCATGAAGATCTTTTTTGTATAGTACTTCTGTGTATTCCTGCCACCTCTTCTTAATATCTTCTGCTTCTGTTAGGTCCATACCATTTCTGTCCTTTATCGAGCCCATCTTTGCATGAAATGTTCCCTTGGAATCTCTAATTTTCTTGAAGAGATCTCTTGTTTTTCCTATTCTTTTGTTTTCCTCTATTTCTTTGCATTGATCACTGAGGAAGGCTTTCTTATCTCTCCTTGCTATTCTTTGGAACTCTACATTCAGATGCTTATATCTTTCCTTTTCTCCTTTACTTTTCACTTCTCTTCTTTTCACAGCTATTTGTAAGTCCTCATCAGACAGCCATTTTGCTTTTTTGCATTTCTTTTCCATGGGGAAGCTGTATACAGTTAGCAAAAACAAGACCAGGAGCTGACTGTGGCTCAGATCATGAACTCCTTACTGCCAAATTTAGACTTAAATTGAAGAAAGTAGGGAAAACCACTAGACCATTCAGATATGACCTAAATCAAATCCCTTATGATTATACAGCAGAAGTGAGAAGCAGATTTAAGGGACTAGATCTGATAGATAGAGTGCCTGATGAACTCTGGTTGGAGGTTCATGACATTGTAAGACCTCAGAATATAAAGTAAATGAAATGCATTGCATTCAGAGATTGCTAATCTGGAGTTCACACTTTTACTGTTCTGCTCTTTGAACTTTAATAATTGTGATAGATCACTACTAAAGAAGTTTATTCTTTTAAATAAACACTGAGATTCAGATATAAAATTACATGTAGCTCTTGTTAGAAGAATCTTGTGCTAGGCAAATATGCTAAATCAACCATGATAATTAGTGGAATAGCAGATATTGTAGTCCTATTGCCTTGACTATTTATAGAGAACACATTCCAAGGATAAGCTAGAGTCAGAGAATTTTGAAATATTTTCATTCAAAGATACCTCAGTTGTTATCTATTCCCAAAGTCTCACACTGAAATTAATTAAATTACCTAAATTTAGACAATTCTATTAGAAATGTAGTTTCTAGAAGTAGCAATCAGAGATAAGAAAGTGTTGCAAGATAGTAGGAATCACAGTTTCTGGTCAGGATAAAAAATAAAAAATAAACAATTTTTATTATTAATGTAATAAAAAAATAAATCTTGCATAATTTTAGATATAGAGTATTTCCTCAGTGGTGCTAGAGCACAGAAGAGACCCACAACGTCTCTCTGAAGATAGGGAGGATGGCAGAGGGTGGACAGTGGACATTGTATGCATCACCTGTGCAGGACAGGTCAATGTAGAACCAAATAACAATCCCCTCCAGAAGCAGAACTTAAGAATTTCAAATTGCCTGCTCCCTGACCATCAGGATAACATTTTGATCAAGCAAAGCAAAGCTTATTACAGTTATTTCAAAAAAAGGTGAACAACATGTTGACAATCTTAATAAGATCTCAGAAGTGGGAGATCAGATAAAGATATTTATAAGGCTGTGGGTTCATCCCAGTAGTTTAATTTAGACTTAATTAAATTTTTATTTGATAAGTTAGCTGTTTGCTCAAGTGAGACAATTATTTGCCTGAACAAATTGATTTTGGGGAATTTTCTGAAGTTATTTATAATTTAACAAAATTATTTTCCTGGGTAAGAATTTCCTGGAAAAAGTGCTTAAGTTAAGTTGACACAGGTGATCTCATGTCTGAATCCTGAAAATTAAACTCTGGATGCAGTTGGTCTCAGTTCTGACTTCTGAAAAGTTTATCTGGGGAAAAGTCCTTTCTACCTTGTATCTCCTTGACAATCCTTATATGAAGATTTTTATTAATTGCTATAGAATGATTCCAGCCCTCTAATTATTCTTGAGGTCAACATTTCCAATTAGAAAGGCTTAAAAGACAAAAGGCTCATTGAGATAGGCATTGACTGAAACTCCTTAAAATGAATGGGTGATCAGCTTATAAATTGACAAGTTTAAAAAGATCTCCCAAATGCCAACTTGGTTTTCAAAGAATAAAAAGATAAAAAGAGAGCAAAAGCACTTTAGCATCTAAAATGTGAAATGGAAGAGAAGATGGACAATAAGAAGTAAAAGATGGAGATACAACAAATTCAGACTAGAGGGTTAAGTACTTAGGTTTATCTATTGTGAAGGTGTGAAAGTATTAGTCCTTCAGTCCTGCCTGACTCAGTGACCCCATGGACTATAGACCAAGTTCCTTTGTCTATGGAATTCTTCAGACAAGAATACTGCATCACGGGGAATTTAACAAATTACACCCATACATGAACAATCTAGTTATTTTAAAACACAGGTTTAATTACCATTTACAAACTTCCAAAAATAAACTAAATCCTCAGTTCAGTTCAGTCTCTCAGTTTGTGTCCAACTCTGCGACCCCATAAATCATAGCACACCAGGCCTCCTGGATCATCACCAACTCCCAGAGTTCACTCAAATTCATGTCCATTGAGTCGGTGATGCCATCCAACCATCTCATTCTCTGTCGTCCCCTTCTCCTCCTGCCCCCAATCCCTCCCAGCATCAGAGTCTTTCCAGTGAGTCAACTCTTCGCATGTGGTGGCCAAAGTATTGGAGCTTCAGCTTTAGCATCAGTCCTTCCAATGAACACCCAGGACTGATCTCCTCGAGAATGGATTGGTTGGATGTCCTTGCAGTCCAAGTGACTCTCAAGAGTCTTCTCCAGCACCACAGTTCAAAAGCATCAACTCTTTGGCAATCAGCTTTCTAAACAGTCCAACTCTCACATCCATACATGACCATGGGAAAAACCATAGCCTTGACTAGACAGACCTTTGTTGGCAAAGTGATGCTCTGCTTTTTAATATGCTCTCTAGGTTGGTCATAACTTTCCTTCCAAGGAGTAAGTGTCTTTTAATTTCATGGCTGCAATCAGCATCCGCAGTGATTTTGGAGCCCAGAAAAATAAAGTCAGCCACTGTTTCCACTGTTTCCCCATCTATTTCCCATGAAGTTGGGACCAGATGCCATGATCTTAGTTTTCTGAATGTTGAGCTTTAAGCCAACTTTTTCACTCTCCTCTTTCACTTTCATCAAGAGGCTTTTGAGTTCCTCTTCACTTTCTGCCATAAGGGTGGTGTCATCTGCATATCTGAGGTTATTGATATTTCTCCC